>NC_143551.1:148445714-148749285 GCF_054136105.1 Typopeltis vanoorti
GCGTCTGTGAAACAATTGGTAATTGCAATGTATAACGAGAGTAATTTGCAATCCATTGCCCCTCTACACTTTACGTACCATCCCAGAAAATAAATAAGAGATTAAAAATAAAAATTAAAAAAAAAAGCAGCGATTTAATCCAATAAAACGCTATAGTAACTGAGGCATTTTCAGATACACGGTAACAGAGAAAAATAAAGTAAATTGAATAAAAACACGGAATTCCATGCAAGTATTTAAATATTTTGACTACTTCCTCTCGGCAGAGTCTGAACAATTTGAATATTTAAAAAAAAAAAATGTCGATATAATAGAGGATGACAGTCTTCCAGATATTTGGAAGTGTCTTGCATCCAAATCAGTTTAGAATAGGAGTGTTCCAAAGCTTGAGCAGATTCCCAGAATGATCTATTATTTTGAAGCAATCTTTTTGACATAACATTTCCCCTCTCCCTGTCCAATTTGGTGTGTTGAGCGCATAGTCCACTAATCTGTTTTGTGCTTATTGGTTCATAATTATAGACAACCAACAAAAAAAAAAGTATTTTGTCAACAGGCATAATCGACACATAAGTTTTAAAACAAATAAATCTAATGAGTTGGGATCAACTGCATGGGATCATGCAATAACAACTAAAGCTCTGAAAAGAGTATGTTCTGTTTCGTGATGGCTAATTTGTATATTTTCACGCCATTAACATTGGCAGAAAAATATACATTGGCTAACTCACCTTCGATTGGAAAAGCTATTATTAACATCCCTTGCGTTTCTGATGGCAACTTGAATCCTAGTGTTTTCTATTCAAAGAAAACCGTTTGTTCTTCGAATGCATTACAAAGTTACCCCGTTTAATTTTGTTTAATACCTATCTTTAATTCAAGATTAATAACATAATCTATAATTAAAAATTAATAACACAATCTACAGGATTATGTTATTAACATAATTAAATTTTATTCATTATGTTATATGCCGAGGATTTGTATTCTCGTAAGCTCTCAGTTCAAATTTTACGAAACTTTCGGCTTTGAAATGATGGTGGATCTTCAATATCTACTTTTTCTATGTAACTTAATTTACAATTCGAAATAAAATATAGCCGGCCTGATTGGATAGCGTGTCTGCTCTCCAACCAAAAGGATGCGGGTTCGAAGCCCGCCGTGAGCATGGATGTTTGTGATTATCTGTGAAAAACCAGTGGTGGATGGCGGTGGTGTAGCCACTGTTAGTGGATTCAGTGATGAGACAGCGAACTGTAGAGTAGGTCCTCTCCCTAGATGAAGTCCAAGGACTTCCTCCCTGGAAGTGTCAAATAATAAAAAGGGGTTTGCTTATTCTGATTGTATTGTCGCCTATTATTCATCAAAATATAATATTTTTCATAAAATATATATTTACATTATAAATTTTAAACGAAGGAATTTTAAACATCTGGTTGTTTGCATCATTAGCACCTTTATATTATATCATAAATAATGCGATTAAGAAAAATAAATATATGTTACTCCATCTCTTGAATTAATTTACAAAGCGTATTGGAAATTGTAGCAGATATCTCCTATATCAGCTTATCATGCTACATAGTTACAAGGTGTTTGTGACTAGGATAAAAACAAGCGGATCTAAATTCTGTGTATTTAAAAGAGGATTTAAACACACAGAATTTAAAAAGGAAGTTTGTCAGAAGAAAGATTATAGGTTCTATTAGAAGTACTTCTAGATTTCCTGCAAACCATTTGAGTTTGTCGGTGTTTGGCACAAGCAAGTAATTTTTTTCTCTCTCTCTCTCTCCGAATCTCGCAACTCAGGAAATCGGCTGTAGAATTATTTCAAAGAATAATACCACGTGATAGCATCACGCGTAAGCCTTTAAATCGTCGGTTGGCCTTTGTAGGTGAGCCTATCTTTAATTAAAAATTTTTTTCTTTTGTAGCTCACCTACAAAGGGGAAAAAAAAAAAAAATCAACTACCTACTAGTTTCAAAGTTAGGGCTGCGAGAATTCCACTTATTCTTTTGGAGAGAAAGATCTCATTACATGTATTTATTTATTTTACACGTTCTTTGTTGTGAACATTAGCTTGAATAAATATTGAATGGTTTGAATGGTGATATGCAGTTGTTTGCAGATGATGCAACGTTGGGGAGAACTATGAGGAGTGGAACAGATGTGGCTTTGTAAAATGACTTGAATGCGCTGGCTAAATTGGGAAGTCCGTGGGGGTTCCAGTGAAATTTTGCAAAACATAAAGTTTTAAAATTTAAGAAGCAAAGGTGGGATGCAGAGTAAACGATTAGTGGGAATATCTGAGGGGAAGTGGTGGAGATGAGGGATCTGGAAGTAATTGTGGACAAGAACCTAAAATGTCAGGGTAGATTGCTAGAATTTGATCAAGCCACACGGATTTGTTCAGATATTGGAAAGAACCAGAGATGACTGAATGAGGGGATTTCTGGTCTCTGGAATGTTGAGTATGAAGACAGATTGAGGAAGTGCAAATGGCAGAGACTACTGGATGTGAGAAGGGGGGGATATGATTGAGACATATAAGTTATGAAGGATTATTGCCGATTAATGTGGATAAGCTTTTACATAGAATGGGGGGAATCAAAAGGTCATCCTTGGAAGATGTATAAGGAGGACGTGAGAAAGGAGAGTGGTAGGTGATTGAAATGCATTGCCTGGGACTGTGGTAAGTTCGGAGACGTGATTATATTTATTTTTATTTAAAGCACATTATCATGAACTCTCTGACAGCAGGCCTTTAGGCGATGAATCTTTTGATTCCATGGAGGTATAATAATTGTCCAAAATGAAAAAAAAAAAAAAAAATAAATAAATAAATTGCCATTTAGAAAAAAATGCAATTTAGAAAATAAACAGACAAAATGTAAGCACGTACAAATTGTTTACTATATTTATAATAAGAAAACAAAGTCGTAATCTAGAGACTTGCAGAAATTTGAAATCCTTCGTATCATTGTTCCGTGCCTTCTCGGTAGAGCCGTTCACTCTGCTCGTCACTCATAAAGAGGTATGGACGAAGATGAAGTGAATCGCAAATTGTCAGTAATTATCATCTTTATCATTTTCCTTAAGACCTTTCAACAATATCTCAGATGAACAATTTCCAATATTCTGCTTCTCGATGTTAGCGAGATTTTTATACTTTCCTAATTTGGTGATGATTTCTAATGCGCTAGAAACGTTTCTCATGAGGCCCAGTTTAATATCCACAAGTTTTTTTTTCTTTTCTGAGGTCCGTGCCCAAAATGGACAGAGGCATCACATTGTTATACTTTCTTAATACTTATTTATTTTTTTAAATTTCAATTAAATTTAACTGATTATATTTCTTTGGAATGGACATCTTCTGTCTTTGCTCTGCTTTCCCAAAATATGAAGCCAGGATTTTGTTTATTTTTAAACACAGAAAATTTCGTTCCTAAATTTGGACACTAAGTTTCATTGCATTGTAGACTGTTTAATTGGTTTCATTCAATCAGATTTATGAATGCTTCATAACTGCTATCGTCTGAATATAATTTCCTGTCTATACTGGAAGCAGAAAGCTCATGGTCACTCAGTACTGCAATATCTTGTCGATAGCACAGCAAGTGTTAGAAAACCTAAAAAGCGAGGCACAAATCTTATGGCTGATTGTAAATTTGATTGTAACATTAGCAAAGTAATATTAATAATGCATTACACAATTCTTTGGTTATCTCGAAATTATTGATATCGCTTAGTTATACACCAGCTCTTTTCCTTAAACTTATTGGGGGAAAAACTTCATTGTTTCATCATTATTATTGGCCTTAACAGGCACTTAATTGTTCATAACATCCCAAGTATCCTTGGGTTTCGTAACCACTTTATCATAACTCTAGGATAAGGTGGTTAATTCTATGGCTATAAGTATTCTTTGTCTGTAATTTGAGTGTGTTCTACCGGGCAGTTTGTTTGGTTGGGGAACGAAAAACCTGAATTTCTGGGAGGAATACTCTACCACCTCCATGTGAGACCGGCAAATTCACCTTCACTTGAAAAGTCTTGATAAAGTTTCTTCCAGTCCTAGACGGGTTAGGAAAGAAAGCCTTCGTCTATACCTACTAAGCTACGGAAGCTCTTCCTCAGTGTCTGCTGTGCATAATTAATTGACTATGTAAAAAGTTATTCCTTATAAATTATTATTTTTGTTCACTATGGAATGCTGACTCTGTGTGTGCGTTTACATTTCGGTGAATTTTCTCCGAATAATATAGCCTGAGTAAACTCACGGTTATGCAGATTATGATGCTAGATCGTCGAATATTCGAGTCTAGCCACCGACTAGAGCTTTTTTAGGCTCTTTTCAGCCAGTTTCCACCCAAGTTAGTCCATCTTTGTCCCAAGAAAGTAATCCCCTCCCCAGGAAACAGGTTTTTAAAGCTCGCCATTTACAAAAATCGGCCGTAGAACTTGCACTACTTTGAAGACCAATACTATTTACGATTAAGAACAATGGTAGTATTCGTTTAATCTTGTATGCTTTTATTTTATTCTTGTATCCAGACAAGGGCGCTTAAGTACCGAGTATGTTGAATTTTAATTCAACAGTATTATAAATATTGTTGAATTAAATAAAAATGTGCAATGTCGATATATTTTGAAATAAAATTTTTTGCAATGAAACTTATTTAATTATATATATTAAATTATTGCTCAATCCATTGTGATTAAGACGCCAATTTTTTTTAGCCCAGGGCGCTGAAACTTGTATGTTTTTGTTCCCACATTGGTAACAGGCTGCCACCCAACTTCCAAAAAGTGCCAGGAATTCTGTCAACTCCCTTTGGACTGAAGATTTTTAAAAGAGGATAACACCTCTATTCATCAAAGCAAAAAAAAAAAAAAAAAATGCCGCCACTGACAGAATTCTGATGGACTGTGCAATCCCTGTACAGTCCATCAGAATCCTGTCAGTGGCGGCTTGTACATAAGCACTGCGACACTACAGCATCCCAAGGGGGAAAAAAATGAAAAAATTAAATTTGTTTGTGTTTATAAATAATAACAATGCTTACAACATTATATAAATGCAATACAACATGTTAAAGGTTACAGCTTATGTTTTGACATTGATTGAATAGTTAATAATTGGAATTGTTCGATTAACGCTTTAGATTCCGAAACAAATGCGCTGCGATCTAAGTTCGGTTAGATGCGGCTAGACTCGCCGATATTCGTTTGCATTTGTCACTGCACGTAACAAGTGAATCCGACACTGCTCGTTGAACAGTGCCGCTACAGATAAATTGTATGTTTGCGCGCGTTATTTCTGTGAAATACGAAACTTATTATTGGTGTGTGTTCGTGGTGAGGGCGAAATATTTTTGGTAAATCTTACTTTATTTATGGATTTTATTTTCAAATAAAATTTTTAATAAAGCAAATTTTTCATCATCATCATCATCATGCGTATCAAGGATTTAGGCCTAGCATGGCCTGTTCCGGCCTTAGAAGTCATCGTTTAAGAGGACGTCCTGGTTTTCTTTTTCCTAATGACTTGTACTTTAAAGCTTGTTTTGTAATCTTTCTGTTTTCATTCTTTGAACGTGTTCCATCCATTTATGTTTATATTTTTTTAATTTTTTCTATTAATGGTTCTTGGTTTAATTCTTTCAAAATTTCTTCATTTCTTTTGTGATCAAATAGGGTATACTTTGCAGTTTTTCTCATAAACTTCATTTCTGCTGTTGTTAATCTTTGTTTGTCTTTTTGTTTTATTATCCAGATTTCACTTCCATACATTAAGACTGGTAGGGCTAATGTATTGGAATTGTTATTAATAAATTTATTATAAATGTTATATGTTAAATATATAAATGCTATTAATAAATTGGTTACTGATTAGGAAAAATGAATTCTTTTTATTTTGTATATGCAGCACTTCCACTTAAAATTTTCACCGGCACCACTGGAATCTGTACTAAAACCTGTCCAATTTCTCAATTTGGTTTTAATCAGATCGATTTCACTTTAATCCTAGATAAAAACAAAATTATATATTCACTGTATATACAGTATATGGCAAAAAACGGCTCTGTAACTTATTGCGATAGTGAAGTATATCACCGTGTAAGAATGATATTAAGAAATCCATTTTTTATAATTGTCTTCATGCATTTGTTGCTTGCTATTTTCTTCGATATCTGTCGAATGGAAATGATCGAATAAAATTCATCAGTAAAGTAAAACTCACAAAGGAGTTCTGCGTCGCTCTTAAAAGTTCTAAGGAGGGCTCTGCAATGCACTTTACTTATTACTACAATCTTGTTTCTGAAATCAAAAACGACTTTTTTTACGTGTGCTTATGTCTCACGAATGAAAACATTGTAAAACACCCTCAAAGCAAAAAAGCTTTAAGACAGAAAGCTGTATTATCTGATGGTTAAAAAAGTTCGAAGCCAACGAGACCACTTTCGACGACCAATTCACTCTAGATGGGCAGTTCTCTGAATCGATCCTGTCTTTGTGTCAAGCCGATCTAGTCAGAAGGACTCTGAAATGGAGTACTGAGTCTCAAACTAGGTCTTACTCAATCTGCGCATTCATCCTCGCCAGCTTACCAATCCAGTTGATCGTGGTTTCTTTTGTAAACTAAAGCCACAATCAACTGAATTGTCAAACTGACGAAGTTGTTCATGAATTTCTAGACGAGCAATTCATGAATATACCAGCTAATTTGTCGTTTACTGGAGGGAAAAAGAGACGTCTGCCCTTCATTTAACTAGCCTTTAATTGAAAAAGCCTTAAAATGTTCTCAGTGTTCTAGGCAGGATTTTAATATAGATCTTTTCAATCCAAGGAGAGCTGCGATCTGATACCAGGAAGTCAACAAAACTGATGAAACGTTCTATACGAATTGAAACCAGAAGAAGCTTATCATTTCGCTGATGACAGCATACGGAGAGAAAGAATTACTTCTCAATTCCTGACGGTTTCATCAAACGAATTATTGTTCGTAATTGAAAGTAGGTTTACGACAACTCATCGCTTAAACTTAATGGATCATCTCCAGTGAAACAGCGTCTCAAAACATCCTGATGAGGAATCGGTTCTAGGACAAGCGTTGTATGTTTGGAGTAGATTTGAGAATACATTCTGATTTGAACTCGTTCTGGCAAAACATGCCACCCAAGGGATACTTCTGTTCAGGCCATCGGATTAGATCGCGCCCTGAGGCAAACAATTAAATATCGCCCCTGATGGATTATAAGACAAAAATATAAGAAAATCTGTGCTATTTTGTTTTTATTACAAGAGAAACATTAATGCAAAACGATTACATAATAATATTAATTAGATGTTTGCTCTACGGGGATATCGCACAATAAAACTGTTTATAAACTCTTCTAAATTTAAATTAAACTATGTTCGCCTTTATCGATAAATTTGCTAGACCAACCAATCTTTCTTGGGTCATTGCTGTTCGCAAACAATTTTTTTAATCAATTTAAGCTTAAAAAAAAGTGACGGCGCCTACTGCAATATGGCTGAACGAACGCCCTTATTGAGCAGTGCCATGAGGCAGGCTGCCTCTATGCTACACCCGGTCGACGGTAAAAACTCTTTGATTACACTTGCGAAAAAGTGCTTAGAGTATTTTTTTTTTAAATTGTTAATAATGCTTACATATATTTGTCACTGGAAAATACCAAAAGCTGTTAAAAGCCTCTGAGTTTTTCAACCATCGGCAACAAATTTTAATCTTGTTTACAACTAATCCGAAACTTCTTAGAATGAAATCACTGCTAAAAATCTTCTTGCACTAGTTAAGTATGCAAACTTTTTTCTCTCATCCACACAGTCTTATTTTAGTGAAATAACCTTGTCGAGGCTTTAATTCTCTAAATATATTCTGGCCTAGGGCGGGTAATTCCCATTGTTTTCAGTTAGAGCTGGGATCCAATTCACTTGTAAAAGAATACCTAAGCAGTAAAGATGGAAGGGAGAGAAGGCAGTAAGAAATAACTAGATTTTATTCTTGTATACGTTCTCAAATAGATTCACTTTTCACTTTGTCTTCTATAGTAGAAAAATCTTCGTCAGCGATTTATTAATTCTGCTTAATTTAAAAATTTGCAGTCTAATATGCCATGCTTTGTAAATCAGGCGAGTCGCGTTAAAACGCATTATTTACAGTAGGAACCAGCTTCTGTTATAGGTAATAAAGAAGGCAGATCTCATATAAAAAACATTAAGTAGATGTTTTTCCAGCGAAATGAAGAAATCAGTTTAAACAAGGACAATAACTCATTAGGATATGCTTTCTCTTTCACACACACTTATTCGTTAATAAGTGTGTGTTAACCTACAGATGTGCATACATTTCTAATTACTTATAACCTACAGCTGTGCATCTCGGAATTTAATGAAATTTTCCAGCCCAGAATGAAACATGGAAATTATATTCTAGGTTATAAATATTCGCAATGGAATTGATATTATATATTACTTTATTGCATCCATCGATAATTATAAAAGTGATATTCCAAATACGTTTTGTACAGCTACTAATTTGCTTACTGTTTCGTAAGTTATGGCAAATTACCTTGTCAAATAAATAAATAAAATCTACCCGAGATTAGAGAATACTATTCCTGGCAATTAGGACCAGATTACACTACAATTACGCTATGAGAAAGTTTCGAGTAATAGGTAACGGAAAATAAAACAATAATCGAAGTTAGGTAGTAGTTTGAGCCTTTCTAATCCAAGTGAATATCATATTCCAGGGTATCAAAGAGATTGGACAGCAAACTGCATTTCTAGCGTACAGTTTAGTTAGTCCACTGTATATAACTCAATTAGTGAAGGCTCAAAGGATAAAAGGTCAACGCAAACTGCAGATGAGAAATTGATCGGTTTGTTGTCTTTATTATGAGGGGGAGGCTAACTTGTTGATTTACTTATGAAGGAGGATGGATGCTGCTTAATCTTTATATATATATATATATATGTACTAGGGGGATCCTCCTCCCCTCGAAGCCTACGGCGCCCCCTCCCGAGTTCCGGACTGGTAGGCCGGTTCTCCTTGCATTCAGAAGACTCGAAAGGGATCCCCCGGCGCCCAACCCCCGAGTTCCGGACTGGTAGGCCGGTTCTGCTTGAATTCTGATGACTCGAATTTTGAAAACTCGAAAGGGGTTTCCGCCCTCCCCCTGGCACCTACGGCGCCTAACCCCCCGAGTTCTGGACTGGTAGGCTGGTTCTCCTTGAATTCTGATGACTCGAATTTTGACGACTAGAAAGGGGAGTGCCGCCCCACGCCTACGGCGCCCAACCCCCTGAGTTCCGGGCTGGTAGGCCTGTTCTCCTTGAATTCTGATTACTCGAATTTTGAAGACTCGACACTCAGGGTAGCCCCTGAGTTTCAAAACGTTTCAAATAACTTGACACAAAAACGTTACAAAAAAAAAAAAAAAGGCTTATCATTTTATATTATAGAGTAGATATATGTGTGTGTGTGTGTGTGTGGAAACCAACAATGTCCCTAATGGTTATACTTTATTTGTCAGCTTAGTTAAAATTATATAATAATATATAAGAAATTTTTATTAATATTTATTAACGCGTTTTATATGAAAAGATAATGATCTCAAAATATCGATATTAAGATGATGTTCGACACAATGAAAAATAGATAAAAACTAATGTCAATTTCTTGGAGTGCCAACTTCTTGCATTATTATCGAAAATTGATATGATATTAATTAAGGCAATAAAACCGTATGCTAGTTTTTCAAATGCAGTACTCCATTATGCGTTGGCTTTTCTAAAATTAATTGTTGTCCAAAACTACTAAACTAAAGATGTTACTGACTCATCTCTGACTTTTTTTTTCCCCAAAGTTTTTAATCATTGTTATCAATCTCCGAGAAAGAGTCAGTCTATTATCAGCGAATTTTGAAGTCAGATAAATCAGAACAACTTTTATTTTTTTAATTTCATTAAAAGGAATGACAAAAAATAAATGCCTTGCCAGTAAGAATCTCAGGTCTAAAAAAGTGCTAAAATTCAAATTTCAGCATTTTTTTTAACACTGGACAATATGTCAAATGTTTAAAAAAAAGTGCTGTTATAAAAACAAAACAGTTCGCAATGTTGTGAGTTTTATTATTATTATAATATTTTTTTCGATTGCGACACAGTTGATAGACCAATCACAAAGCATGCATTTTGTCTATGTGTAAAATTCATTGAAATGCATGTCATTTATTAATTTCAAAATCAATGTAGTATTGATAGCAAGCAGGAAGTGCATCGTTATCTTGATGCAGTTTTTCATTTACCCTGATAACAACAAAAGTTTTGACAGTTCAAAACCTTTGTCGAACGTTTAAGTAAATAGATAAACCTAAATTTTTGATTGCCTACTAAATTAAAAACAAGATTAGATCAATACTAGAAATAAACAGGTGATTGAATTAATTAGTCATAGCATGGCCATACATTTCACCTGATGATAATTTTCTAGAATTTTCAAAATAAAATACTATGTCAACAAGATCCAAATTAAACCAATTAAAACCCTAACGGGGTTTGTAGTGCTTAATAAATACAACGAAAGATAAAATGCTCTTTTCTATTCGTTTAATTTAACATTAATGCGTAGTTTTTATTTTCCTTTAAAATACCACTGTTATATAATGAACACGATATGCCAAAATGTGCTGACGACCTCTTGAAAATAGCTTACGGATTCGATGAATCTTATACATACGGTTGCTATGTTCCGAAAAATCTGGACTGTCCCAATTTTTGCGCTTTGAAAAGTATCGCAAAACTAAAAAAAAACATGAGCATCTGCTACATTCCTGATCTGTGTGTGTGTTCAATTCAATTCAACATATTGTATCAATATTTAAATTACTTAAGAGACTGAAAATTCGCATCGAAAATTTTAGAACTAGACTACATTTATAAGAAGATTTCTTGCATCACCTAAAAAGTTCCTGGGTTGTATTGTATTTCCTTACAGAGATAGATTACGTCATTTTCCAGGAAAACGTTTCACAATTTCGAGATTTGAAAATGACAATTCCACAGGTACATTTAATTCCTTTTCTTTATAGTGTTCATAATATCAGAACGCTGACAATCTCATTTCTTTTTTTTTTTTTTTTTTTTATCAAAATCGATTTGCTAACTGATCGTTTACTTTTGGTTTCTATTTTTTTTAGTTCATTTTATTTATACGTTCATTCCATCCTGATCTGTTTTTTAAGCATTCATTTATTAGTTGTACTTGACATTCTTCATAATGCTTTTATTTTGTCAAATTTTGTTTCAGTAACAAAAATTTTTTTTTTAATGTTTTCTTTATTTCATGCATTTTCTTACATTAAAGACTCCAAGAGTTTCAATCTGTTCGGCAAGTGATACTAAGGGTCATAGTTTATTTTATTTAAATTTTAATATATGATGATTTTTTTTAAAGATACGATTAGTTCTTTAATAAACTCATTTTTTTGACAACTCAAGACTTACTTACTTTCTTTTGCCTTCTTTCTTGAAGTATGACACTTTTATAAACTTCGGATTATCTAAACTAATGATGAAGGAGGAATTCGGAAAGAGGAACAATGCAACTAAACATTTATTTATTGTCTTACGTAATCATAAACTGAATATAATAAATCTTTACACTTGAATCACCTGTTTAAAAGGATATTCACAGTTTATTTATTTTTATTACATGAGCACAATATATAATTTTGCCTCTGATAATCGGTAGATTGTTGTGTTATGTATGTATTTCTCCTCAAAGTACGAATATCACTTAAAAGTGATACCGATTTTTTGATTTTTCTTTTGTTTCAATAAAGGAAATATGTTAGTCACTTTCATAACCTCATTATCATGTATATACATCAGTTCATAAATAGATTCTCATAGAATTATGATGGAAATTTATTCGTAAGTAAATAACCTTTACGATTTCTTCCAATGCTCATATCTTATGAATAAAATTAGAGAGAAAATTCATATTCTATCATATATAATGAACGCCTCTTACAAAGAACTAATTATTACTTATTAAAGTAGCTGTTTTTCGATTCCCGAGAAATATATTTACATAAAGAAAAAAGTTAAATAACATTCAGCATACAGTGTGATATAAAAATACACACACAAAAAAAAAAAAAAAAGAAAGAAAGAAAGTAAGTAATTTAACATATTTATTGAGATCAATTCTGTGGTGGGATTCACCCCACAGGCTTAAATTTTATTTTGACTGTGTGGTTCCCAAGAATTAAACGTTCGGTTATTATAAACATATACTACTTCAGGAGTCATATAAAGAAACAATAATCACTTTCTTTGTGCCAGTCACCCTAAAATGACATGGCTAAATAGTCAGCATTGTGATTTAAAAGTTTTTAAAAAAAAAAAAAAAATCCAAGGATGGCATTTTCTGATGTTTTTTTTTTTTTCATATTCCCCATGCAAACTTTGTATAAGACAAATAAAAAAAGCGTCAAAAATTACAATATAAAAACCTACCCTATATTTCTTAATATTAAATCATTATTGCTATTTTCATCGTTTCCCCTTTCCCTTAACGGAAAACATTCTCCAAAAAGCAGAAAACCTGCTTTCTTGATGTTGTTCTTTTTTCTGCTTATCGGTAAGGACTCCATTGGGAATTCTAGGACCATTATGTATTGTGGAAGATCGTGATTCCCTTTCATCAGGATTAAGATCATCATCGGAACTTCCATGATGCATTGGGCTACAATGGCCCGAGTCTGTGTCTTCTGGAGAATCCTTTAACAGTTCAAGAACATTCTGCTCAGATTTAGACACCTTAGCTCTAGTAAGGGTAAAACTGCGATCATTCACTTTCTCCTTGGTTTGAGGAGGTGGGAGTGCTGCTGGAGGTTCGTTTTGAATGGCATCGGGGTCTTCAACAAAAGCTTGGGCAAGATTGCGGCTGATTTGCTTTCTAATGGTTTTTTTCATCGATAGATGGCGCTCCAGATGTCTAATGTCTCTATCGGTAAGCGTCCTTGTCGAATAGTGGGCAGCATTTTTATTACTATGTTTGTTAGCGGAATTACGTTTATTTTCTTCACTCTCTTGAATGCAGTCATCAGCAGAACGGTTTTTCTTTTTTCTCTCCATCGCTAGTTCCCGTCTGTTGTCCATCTCCGCAATGCGAGATGTGATGCGATCCTCGTCAATGAAATTCTCGATATCTATTTCATTTCGTCGTCGTCGGCTTCGTGGTGAATAATCATATACTTGGACTGGGGTCATCTGATCACGTGGCGAATCTGCAGAGGACAACTGACAAAAGATATCCTTGACGTGAGGAATGTTGCGATCCATTACGTCTGGACCTGAAAAATTTTAAAGATAAAAGTCACTTGTCATGAATAAACAGCAAATCTCAATATAACAGTGAAATGTGCGCTAACATAAAGTAAAAGGTTCGGTGATATTTAGAGAATGAATTAGTTCATAACAATTCGCGATGGTAAGTTAATCTGAAGCATAATACAAAGGAAAAATCAACTTCCAGAACAATGTAAAAGAGGTTTGGTTTGGTGGGAATTAAGGCCAAAGCAATACACGCAGATAACAGACATTATATGTCTGTTATCTGCGTGTGTTCTTCTGTCTAGTTTGCCTGTTTTGTGGAATGAAAAAAAAATTGAAGTTTTTCCTCTGTATGAGACCGCAACTCATGTTTAGCCGAAAAAGTTTTTATTAAACGGTTCCTCGAGGCCTACATTTGTATTTCCACCCGAAAGGCAAATGACATGACGTCTCCCAACTGATTTATGGTAAAGATAAATTGCTATATTACGATCCGCGAATTTCATTGTATTTATTCTTGTATGAGTCGTCGTCGTCTTCCTATCCAGGCTGTAGGCCAAGTGGCCTGTTCCGGACTCAGTCCATCTTCTTCTTCTTGGATCCTTATTCCTTGTATGAGACCGAATAAAATTATCCAATTTTCGAGAATAGTTGCATATTTTTTAATGATAACCCCACTCACGAAAAGTCGTTCACATATAGCACCTGTACTGTGAGTGGACTAAGACTGCAAACACTGCTTATTAGTATGGTCAACATTAGACATTGAAAATTATGTCATCTAGAATGCTTAACTATGTCGTACTTTTTGCTAAAGTACAGAAAAATCACACTGCAAATGATACAAAACGGAAAATGAAATACCTTTCTTGAATTCTATAATATATCAAAAAAATAATATATCATATCATAAAAAAGAAGAGTGTGGATCACAGGATGCTTAGATTCCATTAAAGTGTACAATAGGATAACAATAATACTGATAATAATAATAAACTTTACAACTTTGATCACCTCTCAGAAACTGCAAAGATTTTTTTCGAGAATCCATTGAAAAGGCGGCAGCGCCAATATTAACTGATAAAGTGCATACTCTCTCTGCGTACAAAGACGGGAGTTTTCAAGTGATATGAAATAGCCAGAGGTAAACTAATAAGAATTTATCTCAAAAGATATTAGGACTGTGTTTTACAGTTCTTGAACAGACGCTAATCAAGCAGTTAACGACAGTAACGATAACCTCATGACTGTCGTAACCAAAGTCAACCTAACTAAATTGCACCCACTATGAACAGTTCAACAATTCATAAGGATATATTTTGCATTTAGGCACTCGAAGAAGGATTCACCGGACGTCTCGATTTTTGCATTGCACCGTTTGGCAGTCTAGTAGCAAATAATCTTGTAGTCGATAGGCGTCAATGCTTAGCGCAGTTGCGGGAAGAATTACGATGAGGTTGACCTGATTTGCAAACATTTAATGGAGTGAATTATTTTTTCTTCCAGATTCTAGAAAACTTTGTGCTGATTAATTCTAGTAGATACCATATCCAGACGAGGGGGCAGATCCAGTAATAGACCTGATAAAGAAATCAAAGTTGTTGTTGTTTATAATTACGTCAAATAAGCAAGTAAACAACCAGACCTGTAAAGGTTTTCCAAGAAAACATGACTGGTCCGCAACTTGCATAATAGACATGAAATGGAAACTGCGTTTCCCTCCTGGAAAACTTTTCACCTCCGTAAAGAGCTTTTCACTTCAGCTGAAACACGCATAAATGTTCGTTGTGTTCAAACTTGGATTTGAATTTAGGTTTTTCCAACCAAAGAGTCGAATTCTTATATCAACTGTGCTATAGATGATTGCACCACGCCCATACGCAATAGGAAATCAGAACAGAACATTTTACTATATAATATTAATTGAAAACCATTTAAATGTATGTTTTAATAACAATATCAATTAAACATTTGAAATAAATTACCTATATCAGTAAAAGAAATGTTAAAATCTTAAGCATTTCAACCACTTCCTATCATAAAACTAGACTGGAACTGTTCCATGATTTCAGACTCACTGTCTGAAAACTAGCTGTTATTAGACAATCCACATTTGACAATACTGAAAATAAACTGACAGTAAGTTTATGATGTCACCGAGTCCCTCTTTCCTTGCAACCAGAAAGTATACCTTGAGGATATACCATTGTTACATGATGCTGTGCATGTTGAATTCAAATACATTAATTCCATATTGCAAAAACATAAAAAAAATTAATTAAAGAGTGATGGATTTTTCTACATTTAACCGCTACTGTATCGAGGATAAGGTGGTTAGCCCTATCCCACCTCTATATATTGTATTTATATATGTATATATTAGAGAATTTCCATATAGGCATCAGAATATCTGCCAGCGTGTTTCCGGACTGAGCAATCCGTTTTGTAAAAGAAAAAATCCTAGACACCAAGGCAGAGAAACTTTCCATGCCTAAAAATGCCACAGTTACAGAAGTTTAAACTTTAATCTCTTTCCCAGGCAAGTCAAGCGTGGAAAAATCACTCAGTGTAACCCTAAACCTATCGCTTCTGACCGAAACTAGAAGAACAGTTAAGACCTGGAATGCTATCTTTTCGGCTTTTTTGCTGCCTAACGGTCCACGAGATACAGCGTTGTAAAGCTTATCCTAAGTCAGTCGACTATGCAATCACTGAAACTTTATTTCTCAGTGTGCATGGTACCCATCAAGATAAGGTTATGTTGAGTGCTACTTAATACAGAAAACATGCTACAAATAAAGTGACTGATTATTTCGTTTATTTATTTAGTCAAAAAAGAAAAAAAAGTGCGAAGATTCATATTGAGAGTTCGACTTGCTAGCTTAAGCCAAGTGGATAGCATAAGCGATCTGCAACAGGCTGCGGGTTCGAAATCACCTTGGGTATGAATGTTGAGGAATATCTTTAGATTGTAGGTGAATGCCATTGCCTGGTGTGAGACCACTACCCTGCTCACTGGAAGTCTGAATTGGCTTGGAAAAATTACATCCATAAATTTAGCTTCAAGAGCGTTATTTCCGGTTATCTTAATCCTTACCCCAACCACAGTACTCTATTAATGTACCACCATTAATAGGAATTCCCAAATTATATATATATATACAGTATACCACTGTTCTCAAGTAAGCAAACCAACGTTTCTAAAGAGAGCGCATGCGTCTTATGTGAACACATTGGACTTATCAAAAAGTCACGTAGAACATTGTAACACATAAAATATGCAAACTTGAAGATCTTCCTTTCTTTCAGAAGTTATAATAAAAAAGGAATTACACGCTACTCTTCGCAAACGGTACTTACGTTTCTTAGTGCAAACGCTAATTTCTATTAAGTTTAGATGTGATCAGTGAATTTGGTTCTTCTGTGTGCAGTCTGATTTTCCTCTTCCTTCAGAAAACGCATAATATAGTTTTGGAAAGTATGGCAGTTTAATAACCCCAGTTCCGGTGAAGAGAAAAATGTCCTACGTTTTATGAGATTGTTTAATTTCCATATTTTAGGTTTTTACAAACAACACTAAAAGGTTAGCACGAACAACTTCTATTATCAAACCTTTTCGAATTTAATTGCTTTGAGCTTTTAGTGTGCACAGTCCTCAATAGAACAGAACGACGAATGGCTACCAAGCTCTTGGGAAAGATAATCATCAAGGTTTTACTAGAAAAGATTTCATAGAGGAAACGAAAAAAGTTTCAGTTTTATTGCTAAGATAGTTCTATCCTACTTGTAAACACAAAAAGCTTCTACTAACACCTTTCAGTGAAAGCAATCTCCAACTTAAGGTTGCAATTTGTTCTCGAATGCCATTCAGAGAGAATAAGAACAAAAATGTGCCCACTTTCTTCACCTTTTACGTAATATATATCTTCACACACACACAGTTCTCTATCAATCCGAGAAAGTAACGGTCACCAGTTTTCTCGACAACTCAGCTACTTCGTAGGTCATTCTTCATTCTTTCACGAACTAATGGATTTAAAGGTTTCCGCTTGCCTCTTCCCCCTAATGGGAACCTACTAGTCAATTAAGGGAGCAAAGACATTTCTTTTACTGCAAACGGTTATGTTTCTTATAATCAAGAAGAACGTGCTTAGAAAACATTGGACTTTAAACAAAAGGGAATTAAGTGATGGTAGCTTTACGGCTACCAACCATTAATAGGAAATAAAGCCATTAAAGGGATCTTTACAGGGAACACCAGATAATGAGATGTCTGGAATGCAATAGCTCATTGTGTCTGCGCATTCACTGCATCGAGAGGAGGGGATTTTGAGTATGAGTAGACTAACTACAGGGAGACGCTACTGATGAGGGGAGGGGCACAACAACATAGCTGTTGGCATGATCAACTTAACTCGAAAAAAAAAAGAAAAAAAAAAGTGAACCTAACTAGGTGAGGCAGGCAGCTAACCTATACATTACCCACGAGATACCTAAGTAGGTTGGATAATTACTTCTTTAATTGGTTTAAATATGTAGTCTTTTCGAGTGATTGGTCGCCCTCATTCTTACATAGCTCCGACATTCTACTCATCCAACCAACGGTTACAACGGCATTAGTAGTGGACTCTCGCCATTGCTGCTCACTTCGTTTTTTTTTTTTTTTTAATCTATTTGCAGTTTCGTAGGCTTAACTACTGTTCACGAAAACTACGCTTACGTTCTCGATTACAGCGGCATCATTATTCGCCATCGTTGATCATCCATCACTAGATAGCATTTCACTAACACTGAGCAAGAGGGTAGTGTGACAGTCAAACGCCATTTAGCCATCTCGAATTGTCATGTGGCTTGTTCAAGTTTTATCCAACCTGACGGTTACGACTCAACGAATAGTCGCTCGTTCGCCACACTGAAATTTAGCAGATGGTGGACAATGAGACTTTCGTTTTCATATATATATATGTTTCTTATTTTTTCTTAAGGGGCATCGCGAAACGACAAGAAAAAGAAAAAAGGAAAAAAAAAAAAAGACCTTAGTGCCACTGCACTGGAGATTTAAAGAATGGTTTATTTTCTTTTCATTTCTTTCTTTTTTTTTTTTCCATTATTCTAATAATAGAATAAAATGAGGTTATGGTCCCAAATCAAATTTAATACAACTATGCCGAGAAGTTCAAGCAAGGAACCAGTTCTCTGACTTCACATAATGCAGATATCATAGTTTTTTTTCTTCCCTCCTACACAATCGGATTTCCTTCTGCAGGAATTTCTAGCATTTTTCAAACCAAGTATATCAGAGAAAGAAAAAAAACAACTTTATTTTTCGCCTCCCCTCCCAGATTGAATATCTGAAGAATTAAATTTCACCACTTCACCCCCATTCAGAGAACAAAATTAATCAAAAATTAATATTAATAAACGAATACAAATCAAAATTAACACCAACAGTTTGATCCTTTCCGATTTTCTTTTTTCTAATGAAAATTTTTTTATACTCTTTATTAAGAGTTATTTGATAACTTCAGTGTGCACTGCTCTCAACTTTGTAAGCTTAAATTCCTTTAAAATATGTACAGGAATTATAATAAAATTGCTCCTCTATAACGACTCTCTTTTCAAACTTTTAAGACATTGAATGCTACCGCTCGGAGTATCCAGTATAATTTCATTTACTGATAAATTAACCACAATGTATTTCATTTTATGGCGAAAATCACTTACATTCAATAGCTGGCTGTATGCTTATGTCTGATATTATCATGCAGAGAAAAACAAATTAAATAAACGGAACCTTTTTTGAACCAGGGCTAATTTCCTAGAATACGAAGATGGGAACCAATTATTGGTGTGATGTCAACCTTGGTAACGGTTAATACCAGCGGCTATTGCGAAGTTTTCCCACAAAGAATAATTACTGTATACGTGCTATCCATATGAAAAAAGAGTGGTATTTAACATTAAAGTCGTACCATGTCAAGTTGGGTTCGACGTTGGCTAAAGAGTACATTCCAGGGACACTTTTATGTTGGAAACACATTAAATTTTAAATAATATGTATTTTACGAGCATTAAAAAATGCCATTCACCGCTAGCAAGTACAATACTTATTTGTTCGAGTAGAAATGCCATAAAGTACAGTGAAACCAATTTGCGATATTGGACTGTAGCCAGATCGTCTAAAGAGCAATAAAACAAGGCGTCATCAAGTTAGTAGAACTGGGAATTTTTGGATACAAATAATTCTTATCATAAGTTCTCCCGATCTCAATTTTATGAAAATTCATTATATCAGATTTTCATCGTATTTCAACTTACAGCTAAAAGTCATACTGCGAAGAAAATGTCAACATTTTACAATACGTTCAGATAAGTTATGGACTTTTGTCATATCATTACAGAGCTGAATAAGACGTTGAACAAAATCAGACTACTGTTTCTGAATACTTTTGATTTCATTTTTTTTAAAGGAATAATCCTATTTCATTTTGACTGTTTCCAGATGTATAGGATTAAACGTAAAAGAAAGAAAAAGGAAATTTTTGCATTAACCTATCGCCCAAAGAATAGGTTAATGCAATTGTTTTGAAGAAAATTGCCGCTATCTTTCTTTCCCCCATAATATATTCATTGTACATTAAAACTAATGTGATCTAGCGAAAACTATACGTGATCCTTGATTACTGGAATGGTAAATGGAATATTTTGTAATAATAATAATAATTAGGCCTAGGCAGGGGATAGAAGCGAAGAGTGGGATAATTAGTCTGTGTTGATAACTGATGGCAAAAATATCTTGAACAGAGGTTCGTTCCATTTACAACAGAAGAAATATTTAGCCGCCGTTTAATATCAATGAGAAAGAGAGAAAGAAAAGGATATACAAGTACTGTTCTAAGGTTGATGCAAGGTTCAAATAAACAATTTTACTTGTTCCATTCGCGTTGTGCTGCTATCTTTATAAAAATGTGACCTATCACCTTGTTTTCATCTTTCAATTTTAAAACTTTATACAAGAGTAAAAGCAATCTTGAATCGATTGTTGGAAATGCGCTAACTGCTGCATTTTGATTTATGGAAGATAAACTATCCGGAATTAAAATGAAATGGTTTTGGAAGAAATGTTCAACAATTTTGGAGTTTATTTATCATTAGGTGACACCTTCAGCGAACCCGAGGATTCATACAACCCACTGTCACCGATACTTAATCTTCGATCTACACAAACTCCATCTACTACCCACAGATAGCATTTTGGTTTGTTAAATTACGAATGTTCTCTGACTAATATGCCTGTATGTAGGATAAAAAAAATTCGAGTTTCCGGGAGGGAAAAACCGTGCTTTGATTTAATACAGCTCTGAACTTATATTAAACACTAAAATTGTAGGGCAAACCCTGATGTTGAAGTTTTAGACTAACTATTATTTGTCTTTGAAAGTATTTCATTGAATATAACACGATAATATATAACAATATAATATGATCGGCGGTAGATGACGTTGGTGTAGTTGGTGGATTGAGTGGTGGAGACACAGTGTTATAGCGTAAGCCCTCCCTCGATGAGTCTTTAGACTCCCTGGAAGTGCCATGTAATAATAATGTCAACATAAATCGGGAAAATTTTTAAAAGAGTTCTTCAAATATATTTAAGTTCAACTGAATTTATATAAATAAATACAAAACATTTTATATAAAATTATATAAAACTCAGAGAAAATATTTCTCTGAGTTTATCAAATTTACAGACCTCACAAAATTAACTCAATAAAACTAAACTTTTCTGTTTATTAGTGAAATAACTTCATATTTCCCTAATATTTAAAACTTTAAAGTAACTGTAAAGGTCGTGGTTATCATATAAAATGTTTTGTTATACACGTATATTATTGAAAGGTGTTCAGCATATTGAAATATGCTGAACACCTTTCAATACCGCTTCTTTCATGGAAAGATCAACCAGATGTCTTACATTAGCGTTTCTTAAAAACTGTGTTCCGAAGAACCCCTAGTGTGCCAACAAAAGTTGAGCGAGAGCAAATACTAATATTTATTACTCCGACTTATCTGATTAACATATTTTGCAGGTTACGGGTATCGTCATAATTCCTTTCCGATACTTTTATATGAACAATTTTATAGGAATTCTGCGAAAAAAGAAATAAAAGAAACACCGTCTTACATATTCATCCTCCCCACCTCTGGACAGTGGTGCAAGGTACGTGTGCACATGCGCACACAAGAGCTTTTCTGCACTTTCCTTATAACATGGAAAATCTGGTGTCTCGATTTGCACAGCAGTATTAATCCTACAAAATTTGAAGGCCGAAATCTTTCAATGCATTTCAACCCTTGCCGTGACAAGTTTAGCGAGTAGGCTTATGAAGAAAATGAAAAAACATCTACCGACACTTAAATTTTTATACAATGTGTTTACGCATCTTGGACATATTTAATTTTGTATAAACTATAATAAACTATTCTTAGTATAGGCATAATAATAAATGGACACGATAATAAAATGTCCTTAAGTAAAGGATTACATGCAATGGTTGTTATACACAAATACTCTGGCCTTGATGGAATTATTGTTACCTTAAACCTGCCTGGCTGACCGATTTCTGTTTTCGTCCAGTTGAACATGTATCCTTGGAACTTCATACGTCCAACCCACTCGATTCTAAACTAGTTTTATCCAAAGTAATTCAACAGGTCTTTGAGACCTAAAGGCGTGTTACCTGTTTTTGTCTACTATACGGTTCTTATTTTTCATACGTAAAGGGGAAGACGAAGTTTAAAACAGGCGATAGGGGGGAAAATGTTCCATTTATTTATTTTGTACCAAAACTTAAACTGGATCACTGCATTGCATATATTATACTTAAAAAGAGATTTTCATAACGTGTGTCCAGAAATATCTTGTTAATACAGTTTAGGGATAACATCTGATATCTTTCGTAATACCAAGCTTACAAATATTTGTTTGAAGAAATGATTGAGCAAATAATTCAACTAAATAATAGTTTAGTTCAAGTTAAAACACAGTTTCGTAAATGTATTGCTTTCATCACATTGTTTGGCTTCATTTTCCAAAAAAGAACATATGCTCTAGTTTTACCAAAATTGCTTGCCAAGATAAATCAAGGAGCTATCAAGTTTGCTGTTGAGATTCACAAACACGTTTGCAACTGGTTCTTATGCATCACAGGTGTTTCAAGGAAAAATATGTATGTGTGTGTGTAACTTATAATCCATACATTATTATATATGAAAAATATAGTAAAGCTACAATTAGATAATAAATTACCACAGTTTATTGTTTGAGTTTTATGGAATTATAACTTAAGCAACTAACATTATGAAACTAGTGTATTTATGTCTGTTAATTACATGTGTTCTTCTGGAAGATTTGCGTATTTGGCGGTGGAAAAAACTTTCATCGGCTGACTATAGCTAAAAAGCCTTTATTAAGGTTTTTAATAAATTAACAGAAGAGACAGGAATGAATCAATGTGTAAGACAGGGTGGAGTCTATCTTCAACTTATTCAATACATCTAATGTTTTTTTATTTCCTAAGGGAGTGGGCGGAACTCCTTTAACCTTAACTAACTTTTTGAAGATTGGCGGCAATATCATTAAGTTGTAAATGAATGATGAGCTCGAAGCCTAGCAATGAACTAAGGCTTTCAGTAGAGAGAGAGAGAGAGAGAGAGAGAGAGACAGAGAGAGAGGGATTACAGCAGATAAGTTATCGCATGTGAAGTGCTATACTACTATGCATTCAAATACATAGCTATGTAGAAGGGGTGAACACCTAGTTGAATTCAAATATATATATATATTAGCAATATCTAGAATTCACTTATATTCCAGAATATTTTTATCACCCGCGACTTCTTCCAGTCCTGGATGGGAAGAGAAAGGAAAAAACTGCAGAGGGGTTGGTTTGAGTTCTTTTGAATTACGGCCGAAGCAACTAAGACAATGAGCTGTATTATGTCTATTAATGTGGGACGATAAACTGCCACCTTCGTTGTAGAGGCTAACTCACCCCTTTCAGTTGGAAAGTCCTTATATTATTCGCATCATCGCAAGGAGGGGAAAAATCTGATTAACAAGGCGAGTGACGATCACGGAGATGCTGCGTTTGGCTAAAAATTCCTTGATACACAATAAAGGGTGTAAAATCATACCGTTGCGAAGAAACCATTCCAGAAAACCATTTTTGAGGCAATATTCCCAATAAATTGCATCTCAAAGGCGTTCGTGAATGGTTTTGTAGATACTGATACATGGTATGGCCTGGGAAAGAAATGCCTGCTATGCTAACTCCTCCGAGTCAAAGAAATCAATTAGGTTTGCCTTCACATATACTCCACTTTCTTCGACTTACCCCTCCCCACACACAATCCTTATTGTAACATTTCATACGTTTCTGTGGTAATCTTACAGGTATGCAATTACGCATATACTGATTCTTCGATATATCCAACACACTAGACGGGAAGTGTTTGCATTTAAGATGAGCTCACCCATGACCGAGTCAAGTTGGCACCCATTTCTACATGTGACCTCAGAACAGGTTTCCAATATTCTACATGGTTGTTGCTTAGATACTGTTAGTTTTTGCATATAAGAATATGGCATCATAGATATTTTTGATCCTTCCTCGTATCCCTTAATTATTTAAAGTACAGAGAGTGATATACTGCATATCAAACTACAGAAGTGCATTCACACGATTCACAGCTAAAGTGACGACATACTAACAAGTAATAATCAATAAGTATGCTAACCCATGTAACTAATAACAAAAGACAAAAAATATTTTTTTAGGTGTGCTGACACACACACACACACACACACACACACACAAAACATACTGGGTAAGTAATCCTATATATATACACGTCTGCTTTTTGCAGATGACTTAGTTCTGCTTAGCTCTGCCACAGATGACCTCCAGAGGACCCTGGATTGGTTTGTAGCTGTTTGTGTAGAAGCCGGGATGAAGATCGGTGTGGCCAAAACGGAAACATTTGTGGTCTCAAGACAGCCATCCCAGTGCACTCTACATGTGGGTGGAGTCCCACTGAAGCAAGTGGAGAAGTTTAAATACCTTGGGTATTTAAACAACTCAAATAAAGACTCAAATATTCACGTGTAATGGAAAGTGGGACGTAGAGCTAGATACTCTAATTGGATCAGCAAGCGCAATATTGTGGGAGCTTGGTCGTTCGGTATTCGGAGTTAAGCCAGAAGGCAAAGCTGGCTGTCTTCAATACATCTACATGTCCCCATCCTCACCTATGATCATGAGAGCTGGGTATGACCGAAAGAATGCGGACACGAATCTAATCGGCTGAAATGAGGTTCCTTCGAGGGGTTGCGAGGCTGACAAGACTCGTAGGGTCAGAAGCTCTGCAATTCGGGAAACCCTCAATACTCAATTGCTGCTTCTCCGTGTTGAGAGATCACAGTTACGATGGAACGGGCACCTGGTCAGAATGCCAAAGAGAGGTCCCCCAGCCCTCTTTGCCCTCCCAGACGTGTCCACATAAGGTTTTGGATATAGTCTATCCAGAGAGTCCCTTGGCTTTCCGCGTGGCTTCCCACCCTCTGGCTTGGCAAAGAGGGCCTGTTGGGGGATCTCTCTTGTGGCATTCTGACCAGGTGCCTGTTCCATTGTAACTGAGCTTAGTGGCGGAGGATCGTGACCATTGTAATTCCCTCTTGCAGCTGCTGCCCCACAACCCAATTAGGAAAGGTAGGCCTTGAAGATGGATATATATATATATATATATTACGATTAATCGTTCTATCTTTTGTCTCTTTAACTGAGACGTTAGTTGACATTTTAATTTTAAAAAAATCCCATAATACGTTACACAGTCTACAGGTAGTATGATTTTCATTGCATACATTTTACTAAACCTTGCTCCTTATGATACCATAATTTTCATGTTAATGTATTATTTAAACTACTGTTTCATTGTCATTTAATTTATTCATATCGATTATATGAGGCACTGAATTAATTTTTATGAATAACAAACTATTTTACCTAAGTTCGTTTTATATTTTTATTAAATTGATATCTTTTTCAAAATGCTATAGTCAATTTTGAGGCCAGCCGAGTTTTCTATTAAATCTCAGTCTCTTCCTTTTCAAATGTCAGGTGTTGTGATAACATTTTATAATAGGGTGCACATTGGACAAAGGGAATGATTAATACAGTGATTTATCTGGATTTTGCTAAAGTTTTATAAAATACCACATGATGAACTACTGTTGAAACTGAGCAGGATGGGGATAGTCAGTTTGTAGCTTGGTTATAGAAATAATTGACTGATAGAAGCCTGCAAATTATGTATGTGGTGCAATATCTCAAAAAGGAAGGTGATGAGTGCAGTACTACAGAGTTCTGTTCAGGGATCACTGTTATTTAACTTATATATCAATGAGTTATATATACACTTCACGGTGTGAAAGGAGATATTTAGTTGTTTAGCATATCCCTAGTTTAGCAACATCAGCTGATGTTGCTAAACTAGGAAAGGCAATGTCAGGAAGTTCTGATGTCGTTGCCGCAAGAGGATTTAAATAATTTGGTGCTTGAAAGAATAAAGAAGTGTGACTTTAATGCTACTAAGAGTAAAGTTATGCACTTTGGCTATAGAAGATGGAATGAGTTTTCTCATAATGGAGGAACACTGCTCCAGAAAGCGAGGGATCTGGAAATCTTGGTGGACAGGGAAAACTGAAGTTCAGAAGACACATCGCAAAAGTTGTAAAGATTACACAGAAAATCGTGCTTCAATGAGGGGAAACCCTAACGAGTATGGATAAGGAGATTATAGTTCCACTGTATAAAGTTCTAATCAGGCCCACGTGGGGATTTCAGTGCACAAATCTGATCACACTGGCGATAAGGAAACTGGAGATAGTACAGAGGCGAATCTAAGACTATCTCAGAACTGGAATGTTGATTACGTGGACAAATTGATGCAATGTGCTCTGCAGAGCTTGGTAGTCAGGAGAATGAGAATAGATACGATTAGTTCACATCATTTAGACCATATTAGATAATTATTGCACATGATAATGGATGATGGGAGAATGATGGTCAACCCTGGAAACTGCAAAAATCACGTGAGTAAAGAGGCGAAAAAGGAGATTCTTTGCATAGCAAATGGTGGAGTAGAATGCATTGCTAGAGTGGGTAGTGAGAACTCCAATGCTGAATGTTTTCAAAGCAAGGTATGATAGTTATTGTGGTATTTGAGTGTTCGACTTCCTGCGATGAGTCTTTAGAACCCAAAGCGGTTTGAATGTACTATTACTACTATTATTAGTAGTAGTAGCAGTAATTATTCGATGTTTTATGCAGTATTTTTCATTCTTTTTCTAATGACGCGATTTAATTCAAACAATAAACTGCTAATATTAAAAAAATTATCCAACAGACTAGGGGAAAAAAAAAAAGAACGATCCACTTTCTATTGGATGTAGTGAGCGCGCGCGCGCACACTCACATGCATGCATAAATCATCACAAGTAAAATGACGATGTTAATATCGTCACTTTCAAACAAACGGCCGTGGCGGCGGGTTCCAAATTACAAACGAAACTGGCGACAGTCCACAAATTTGTCAAAATATCGGGGGTGGGAATAAAGAAAATCAATTAAAAAACAAAAAAAGAAATCCAAGCCGAATTTACAAAGCAAAATCGTTAACTTAGAGAAAATCATAAATCATTCGGCTCACGTTATCCAATTTGGCATACATGAAATGTTGAAGTAGTAATTTCTTTGGATAATACTGGATGTTCTGCTAGTTAAGAAAAAAATATAAAATTCATACCATTCAAAATTCACAACACGCTGTATACCCTTAAGTCCTGTTTCGTGAATAGGCTAAATAGAAATCCGGAGTTCATAAAACAACAAGGTTGTAATGTTTGCGAAAGTATTTGTAACTCGTAAGGAATAATTTTTACATGAATAAAACACAAACAAGGACATATGATAAGGTGAAACGTGAGCATCAAAATATTAAGAATAAGAAATTCCAAGAATTAAAAAAGAACCAGAAACAAGGTACGAGGCTATTATATAGATTAACAGGACCGGCGGTAATCTCTAGGGAACTTGCTGTAAGTAATTCGAGAGAGATTTGGTTTGTTACACTGAGTGTGTGGGGGGTATTTAAATAAATATCATTTCTTTGTTATATTTTTTTAAAGTTTTCTGTTAACACCTTTCTATTACCGACCTGCTGAATCAATACTCAAAATAAGAATCATTTATAACCTAATACATAATTTCTTAGACCTATATTTCAAATATATCGATTTTATTATATAAATGTTACTTATAAGGAATTATGTATTAGGTTATCATATATGTTAAAGATACCAAGCTATTTTAAACCTGGTTTTACTCCATTTCCCAAGTAAGCAAACAGACCAATAAGTCAAGCTTGCGCCTGCACGTAGTGCGAGTTTAACTGACCCACAAGGTAGTGCAAGTCTAGTCAATTCGTGGTAAAGGTGGTATAAGCTCGCTAAGATCACTATTCTTAATATTTACCCTTAATGCAAAGCCCATCTCCTTGAGGAGATGTATGATGCTATGCATTAAAGGCAAGGGGCCACTACCCAGACTGGTTTTTGACCTTTATTGAGATCTCATCAGTGGGAGCCAGGCTTAGAAATACCAAGATTAAGTAGTAATACTAGGAGATGGATGGGCTTTGCATTAAGGGTAAATATTACGAATAGTGATCAGAGCTTATACCACCTTTACCACGAGTTGCTTAGACTTGCACTACCTTGTGGGTCAGTTAGACTCACAACTACGTGCAGGCGCAAACTTGACTTGTTTGTCTCTTTGCTTACTTTGGAAATGGAGTAAAACCAGGTTTAAAATAGCTTGGTATCTTTAGCATATATTATACCCAAAGTAAAAAAGTTTCTCTCTCTCTCTCTCTCTCTCTATATATATATATATA
This sequence comes from Typopeltis vanoorti, assembly GCF_054136105.1. NCBI lineage: Eukaryota > Metazoa > Arthropoda > Arachnida > Uropygi > Thelyphonidae > Typopeltis > Typopeltis vanoorti. The sequence goes on from NC_143551.1 coordinate 148,474,102, forward strand.
GCTGTGAAACTTTATGCCTGAAATGTTGATCTGAATGGCCGACTGATAAGCATGTTTGCTTTCCAAATTCCAGACTATGGATTCGAATTCCGTAGTGGACGCCGATGTTTACAAGTGTCTTTAGGTTGGGAATGATTTTTCATCGTCCAGTATGATATTACCGACATGCCTGGATACAGCTTTTAAAAAAAAAAAAAAAACATGCTTGGTCTTCACAGCGAAACTGAATTATATAATTTGCCCAAAGTGTTAATACTATAGATTTACAACCTTTCATGGGTTTATGAATTCTCTTCTTTGATGATAAATTTAAAGAAACATATTGAGAAGTCCACAGTGTTAAATGCACTATTATTTTAAATTCTATATTTTAAAGTCGTGTACAACTTTAAAATATAGAAGAACGAAGGAGAGACAGATTCTTGGAGAATATCGTTACATCGCGAAGTCATTAAAAGCTGTTTAGAAAGCGACAAGGCTAAATTGTTTTTTCTCTCTTTCTTCATCATCGTTTTTATCCTTTCGTAACCGTTATTGTATGCTAATTAATATTTCAGACATTGCATAAAAGTGAAAAGTGCAAATGACATGCCGAATTAAATTTATAATTACAGTCTGATGAATGACAAATATTACAGGCTGGGATTAGGTCAAGGAATTACTTAACAATAAGAACAAATAAACGTGCAGTCGACAGAAAGTTTGGGACTCGATGGATCATAGCAGTTCATAGTAAGGCGAGCTCAGTGGGGAAATCATACAAAGAATGAAAAGATATTCGAAGTTCCAAAGAAAATCTCCCACTGCGTAAAGCCTTTGGTCCATTAAAAGTGCGAGGCGACAGGATTAAGCAACTGCTGTAATTCTAATGAAATCATATAACTTCTGAAGAATGGGTGTCTGTTTTACATTTCGGATATTTTTCTATGAACAGAAATTTTATTCTTTTTTTTTTATTCAATGCAAAAATTAAATAAAAAAAAAAAATCCATCAAAAATATTTTCGACAAGCTTATTGTGAATGTTCAATGAATTTTACCGTGAGAGTACACGAGAATTTAGATCAATCCCATCCATAAAACGTTATTGGAAACTTATAATACCCCATGATTTTATTGAAATACAAGAATTTTATCTACAATTGGTAAATATTTTATGCCCCTTGAAATATGTAGTGTAGCAACTGTAATTATTCAATGTCTACACTGAATTATTCACAATCCCGGAAATTTTCTAGTGATATGAAGAGCATGATTGTACTCTTTTAATGTTAATTCCAAGTCATTTTCGGGAACATTTTGCTGCCTTCATGATATTCCTTCTAAAACAATTCTTTTGTTTAGCTACTTTTACATACAATTAAGCCTAACAGATCAAGGGGAAGATCCATAATCCTAGAATTAGTAATCACATATAATGTGATTACCAATTTATTAGTTCGCTGTCATGTATATGACAGCGAACTAATAATATATTTTCAAAAGAGGCTCTTCTTATCATTATTAAATGGCAAAGTAGGTTTAGTAGGAAACTTTTGATACATCTCCATTTGTAAGAAGGAAAAAAAATTGATAGCAAGTAATTTTCTTCTTTGTCCGCAGAAATCGAAGTCATGGATGGAACTAACAGGAAACATATGCACACTGGTTAACCTTGTAACTAGTACAAGTTTAATTGCAGTTATCTGTAATTATCGGTAATCACAATGATAGCTTGTTCTTCGAAATTTTATTTATTATTCTATAGCCTTGGGATCTAGACAGTTCGATAATTGTTATCAGTGACCAATTGATCATCTACTAAACTGGCTAAAAAAAGTTAACTAAGTTGCGTCGAAGGAGGTTTATGTTTTCTCCAACTGAGAACTTCACAATATGTGAAATACCTTCTAAACAGCGAAGTCTTTTGGTATTTGATCTGACTATGAACAGTGGCGCACCCAAGTGGTGGTGGGAAGAAGGGGAATCACTATATCGCAAAACCAGTTTCTTGTACAGCTGCCGTGCCCAGCCCTATATATGATGTCACTTTTGAACAAAGGACGTGCACTGAAAATATCCATTCAATACTTATATCTTTAATTACTTAATCGTCATTAAATTCAATAATCTTTAACATTCATTAAATACAACACATTTTCTAATCCTATAACTTCTTCGGAAAGGCTAACAAATAAGCTTATGGAGAAGAATGATATTCGAGAAAAGCCCTGAATGTCATGCAAAGCATTTGTCATAACGATCCTTGTTATGTAAACGCATGCGCGTACTCGAAATAATCAAAGAATGCTTACCGTTCCAGTGGCATCAAGATTTTGCAGTGACTATAATTAAAGAAGAAATTTAAATTGATTAATCATCCTATTTGCCATACAAAAATCCACTTAGGTTTCACTAGAGTAAAATTAAAGTGAAACGAACTAAGTTTGAAAGAAGGCGTCTTAATCATCACCACACAACAATTCTTAGGGTCAGTAAATGTCTACTAAGAATTATTTTTGTATGCACACGTTGCTCGTTATTAGATGCAAGACATTCTAGGCACAACCCCAATGTATGTGGGCGAGAAAGAAAGAGCTTCATTGGAACAGGTATTTCTCGCCAGTGGCATGAACAAAAGGTTATTGAAATTGAAAGCATATTCTTCAACTGAAAGGGTGTTCCAAAAATAATTATGATAACAAGAGGGTTTGCACCTCTTTCAAAATTCAGTACATCTAGATGTGACTCTCATAACTATCTATTTTCTTGTTTCGGAGATCGAAATGCAGTCGGTAGATTTATTATTATTATTATTTCTCACCCCAGTGATATGTCGATGTTTCGTTCGAGTCACTTTGAGTTCTCACGATGTCAAACTAAGCCATCTACCAACATTCCTTTTCTATTCATTTTCACAGCAAACACTGAGAGAAAGTGTAAACGAGTGCTGCATTTCTGTACTTGTATAAAAGGTTGGGGATGCCTATGTGGACCCTGGAAATGGCGTTTCTAGTGTTTGATTATAGTTTCCAACAAGAGAAACTTTTTTTTTTTGTTCCCTTTTCTTTGTATCCAGGGGCGCGCCGGCCATATATGCAATATGTGCGACGCACACAGGCGCCAGGATAGTAAAGGTGCCAAAGAAAAGGAAATACGTAAAAAAAAAAAAAAACGTTTTTTAAAATGATTTTTTATTGGAGGGGGGGGGGGGACGTCAACTAAAGTTTTGCACACAGGCGACGGACACCGCTGGCGCGCCCATGATCCTATCTTAGCCGGGTCCTCGAGTTAGTTGATCTCTTACACTGGAAAGTGGAACTTCTTCCTCCTGAAAGCTTGGATTTTTAACCATCCATCACAAATATTACTACACAGACAATTCTTAGGCCACAAGATGGCTGCAGCTGTCTACCTAAGAACGCATGCAATTTATGCAGAGGATTATATATTTAGAAATAAAACAAACCAGCATAAAAAAAACAAAAAAAAAAATTGGTACGAAAATCATCTGGATAGACACGCGAACTTAATGCTTTGTAAGCACCATGGATTATTATTATTACTGTAAGATAAAAAAGTTTTTCCAAAGTACGGAAAATTATCAAAATCTCGGATTCGTCCCGACATTGCTTAAGGCTTTCGAGGTAGGGATAAGGCAAGGAATCATTATTTCATAGACAAGGAGTCCATTATATTATATATGCGATAATGCATTTTATGATGGAAGCGACGTCCAAAAATTCTAAAATCTCCAGTAGTAGTAATAATCATAAGGCTCCTAATAATAATGATAATCAAATAAAATAAAGTGCGCTTTGAGATCAAGACTTGGTTTTGATGGTTAACATTGTAATGAAATTATAACTATGTGTTATATCCATAGATTATTCATCATCAACAACATAACCCCTCATCCAACCTAGGACGGGTTGAATCCTCCCCTACGTTGATGATATTATGCAATTAGCACCATTAAACATGTTATTGTTTTTTTTTGTTTTATATGTGCAAAAAAAATATAAAAAAATAAAAAGATGAGTGGAAATGCAAGGGAATCATTATGAATATAAGAAAGCGCAAGCCATCAAATTCAAGATTCAGAACTGGAAACATCAGTATTCAGTCCAAAGTGAGACCAAAAATGCACTGATGAATTTTAATTACAGGAAAGACAAAGAAAAAAGGGGGAGAAATTTAGGAGTAAAATATATTCGAATAATGGGACGAGAATTCTTTAATGTTGTGATGATGTTTTTGTACAGGAAAACATTAATAAAAACTTAACCGCACTGACTGTCATACATGATTTCTCCATGTTACAATCTATTAAGGAGAGTGAAGATTTTCTTAAATTCATTGCTATTTATTTATTTATTGTTTCATTTTGGCTTGGATACTGATGTTTCTAGAACTATCTGATAAATATTTGTCCTTAACAAGAAATTATATTTAAATAGCTGCCCATTGAATCAAATATTCACATTTTTACGACAGCAACAACGATACATAATCAGAAAATTTAGGTAAACCAGAAAATGGGAACCAGAAATGAGAACATCTGGATTCGTTCTCTGGGTGATGTTGCGGTTCATGAGATCGATTCTCAGACCTTCGTTCCTTCTTTTCTTTCCTTTTTTTTTTAAACTTAAGCGTTTTTTCGTTATGTTAATTCCACTGATGAAAGGTTATAAACCGATAGCGGACATCCAATTCTCGTCTGTCCTAAGATCGGCTAATCCACCTTCATTTGAAAAGAAAAAGAAGAAGGGGAAAAAATCTTCTAAACATCCTAGATGGGATTCGACTCCAGATCTTTCCTACCAAGGTTTCGTTTATACCAACTGAATTACAGGGGGCTCCATATCATATTCAGTATTTAATACCTTTAGTAGGCTAAAAATTATATAATTCGAATATCCTGCAAGCAACTAAACATGAGACTTTTAAACATCCTAGATGTTTAAAAGTCTCAATCCAATGATGCCTCCAGTAAATTAGGCAATTATCTTCCACCAAGAGATTTATCTCATCTGAAGACGTTCACAGACATTCATTCCCACAGCGAGATTCGAACCCATCTCGTGGCCAACCAATACGCCATATAAACGTGAAGAGAAAGTAATTTCGGGAATCTCATGAGAGTACTATTCCGTTATTTTTCCCTATCACAGTGTGGTAATTTTATGGTTATAGTGTCACGGTATTTGTTGTGCTGCTCATCTGCACAAAGCATACTGATAGGTTAGTAGGCGCTAGTTCTATACAGTTGTTTATGAATTTTTTTCAGAACTAGTTGAATTTCAAAAAAAATATGGTTTTCAAGTTGGCATAAAAATTCTTAAAAATCAAACAAAAAATTGCGATATGCATATATAAATCAGGTGTTTGTGTAGTCTTGCGGTAACCATTCCGTAACACTAAATCACTAGAAGAAAGATCATTATACAGTAGTCACCGACATTTTTTTTCCTAGACCGGTTTTCAGACAGTTTCAGAGTTAGTCCATCTTTGGCGCAGGCAAGTAGGATTGTCTCTCTGAAATTTGGATTTTTAACCTAGAACTTAATAAATTCAACCCTAGAATTTGAATTATTTCAGACTATAATATCAGAGTTTGGGAAGTCTTTGACATTTGTATACTCTTGTATGCGAAGTTTTCAAATCAGCGGTAGACATGAGCTCAACTGCCAGTAACAACTACGAATGGAAATTAGCTGCTTATCGATTTCTGAAAGTCTCTTATGGCTGAAGCTTTTCACCTTCTCCCTTTAAGGAATAAAATGCATTAGAAGATTACAGGGCTGAACGAATTTTGTAAATCATGTGATATAAATGCTTGTATGTATGTGAGTGTACCAAATATTCAGTACACAAATAACAGTATTAGTGAAGGGCAAATGTTAAATATTTCCATTGCATTCAGTCGAAACCTGCTGACAAATAAAAATGGAACGGTCAGAAAGGAGAATGCAGCTAGCTGCAAAATATTTGCAACTAGTTATTGCGATCAAAGAAAACAAAACTCAAAACGAATATTGCAAATCTAAATTCAAGCAAATATAATAAGTAGTAATTTATTTACTTTTTACACAATCTGAAAGGATAGCGTTTCCTCTTTCCAGCAAACAAGGTATGGGTTCAGATTCCGTGTACGTAAATGTGCTTAGGAGCTAAACTGTTTTTATTGCCTTGTATGAGGCCACTATTATGAATATTAAAGGTCTGAAGTGGATTAAAAAGTCCCATGCTTAGTCCATAAGCAGGTTTTTTTTGGATTCGCCCTTTAGACGGTGCTATCTAGGTTTACAATTTTTGGTGAGTGCGAATTATTAAGAAAAAAAAATGCAGTTATAATATGCTCAATTCAGTTACGTTTTTAATATCGTTTGCAATACCGCGTTTACCAATAAGCAGCTGCCTAAGCCAAATATCTACTTTCTTTAAAACTATGTACACTTTTTAAAATTGAAAAATATAACTTTAAATTTATAGTTTTAAAATTTTAACGCATAAAAACGTTAAAGCAAATAGGAATATTTGCTATAACTATTGAATATTATTCCTAAAAACATAACTATTATATTCGTAAACAAGACTAGCCCGAGTAAATGTCATTTTCGCCCTCAAACCAAGAGTTAGTCTGTGGATTCAAATCCCACCTTTGGTATGGATATTTGTACAGGTTTTTCAGTTGTAGATATTTCCATCACGCGTGTAAACTCACCATTCTACCTTTTAGACGTTTGAGGATTGAGAAAGTTCCGCGTTCGTTTTGTAGAAGAGAAGGATCGGATTATTTCAGTCCATCCACAGTCCTATTGCAGTTTACTAACTTTCGTGAGTAGTTATGGACCACGTTAATAGAAAGGCACACCGAGAGAAAGCAGTTGGGAAATTAATCATGGAAAAGTACACAACCTAACAATGAACCAAAATCAGCATTCTATTATTCTAACGCAAAGAGGAGCTCATCGCCGCCTGCAAGATCTTCAATTAATTGGCCATCACGTTCTCCTGATCTGACGGTTCCCGATTCTTCATAGGAAGAAGTCAGGAACAAGCCCCAGACAGTCCAACAGCTGAAGGAGAACATTCGTGCAGAAATTAGGGCACTACAATCAGAAACATTAACAGCTGTCATGGAAACAAGACAGCTGTTAATGTTTCCGAAGAAAAGGCCCGTCTTTGTGAAACTGAATTTGAAAGGCATTTACGTGATGTGATTTTTCATAACTAATAAAAATATCTCAAGGTTCTGTATTTCATTATAACAAAAAAAAATAAAAATAAAATAAAATTTTATTTTATATTTTTTATATAAAAGTAATTAATAAATAAAAAAGTTATAAATGTTTAAACCCCTTCGTGACTTATGGGCCACCCTGTATATATATATATATATATATATATATATATATATTTGTATTTACTTTTTACACAATTCGGAAACCCTGTTCTAAAGACCAAACAGACCTTTTCAAACTACTTCAGGCCTCCATCAAACCAATGAAATGCGTTCCAGAGGTTTGCTAAGAGGTCACCCTTACTCTGCTACGAAGCATGAAGACAAAGTTTGGTTATGACAGCAAAACGTAATAGACGTAACACGCGGCGAGTCAGCTTGCAAGTCAGTTCCATTCAAGCACAGGTACGCAGATATCCCGCTAAACTGTAGCAAGACGTCTACAAGAAGGCCTATAGGCTGGAAGACCTGCACTCTGTCTACAGCTTATTGTAGAGCACGTTTTCAGTGGTGTCATATACATAAACAATTGGACAAGACACCGAGCTACAAAATATAGGAAAAAGGGACGATAACTGGTGAACGATATTGCAACGAAGTTCTTCAACGTCATGTTTGATTGTTTCTTGGTGCTGTAGGCGAAAAATTCATTTTTATGGATGACAATGTATCGTACACGAGCAGTGGAGATACTTCTGGAGTCCTAGGATAGTAATCGAATCGAGTGGTCAGCACGAGTCCCAGATCTGAATCCCATAGAACACGTTTCGGGAGACGCGTTGCTCGAAATTCCCCTCCAGAAAACAAACAAGGCCTTATCCTCACTCTGAAAGAGAAGTAGGCCAGTTTGCTTCAAAGAACATCTGAATCATTTGGTGCTAATTCTGTGTAATAATTCCTTAGGAATTAATACACAGTATAAGGACGTAGTTAATTAGCGCATTCCTCAAGTACGTCTTAAGGAAATTTGTACCTTTTGCCAAAAACGTATTGAAATTTAATTTGTACAAAATTTATAACACATCTTTTGTGTAATATAATTTATTAGTATGCTGGCAATAAATTTATGTCCAAATTTATTGCCAGCATACTAATAAATGTTTTGAACGTTTTTTTCATACACAGGTAAAACTGTAGTTCGTCCTTAACTTTTAGACACCGGTGTATGACAACGGAGCCAACACATGTAATCCTTCTGTTGTTCAGATGATCTCTGTATATATTCATCGTTCAAAATCTCTTTTATCAATCTTGGCCATTATGGTTCAATGCCTATGAAGATTTGAGAAATATACTATTTTCAAGAAGCATCCATAAGATACGGAAGCTAATTACTCCTACCGTACTCGCTAAATATTTCTCTTTCCCAGTTGCGTTTGCGTTTGTCTTGAGTGCCCTTTTTTTCGTGCGTGATTTCTACTGCACCTTCTGCAGGAAATGTCACGCGATAGTCTGTCCGATTTTCTACTACGCAAGAAAATAAATGATAAACTGCACTTCGATTGCTTTGTCGAATTTCCGCCTCTGGCGTCTAGACTGTATTTGGACTGGTCAATCAACTGCAGTAATTGGAACAGTAGCTTCATTTGCAGATTCAACAGCAAATGTCAACCTTAGAACTTTGTTTTTTTTTTTTAATTAGCATATCATAAAAATGTTTTTCTCCCCATATTCCGTATAATCCGCATTTATATGATATGAAGAACTGGTTGTAACTCATGTTTCAATTATAAATATCATAATGGAAAAATGAACCTGGTGCATGTATAGATCGGCGAATTATCGGTGGATATAAAAATTTGATATTTACAGCGTATGTGTAAAATTTGGTGCTCAAATGTATACGTGTTGTGTTTTCCCTCAACCTAGTAGTTGGGGGGTAGCAGTACTGCTTAACTGGAGATATTTTATAGAACAAGGTAGTTCCCGTTGCAGCCCTTGTCCAATAGTATTCTATGTCTGTAGATGTGTCATGAGGCCGTTTGACTGTTTTGAGTACAAAAAAGCCCTCCACCGCCGTATGAGATCGGCTAACCCACCTTCGAATGAAAAGTCCCGATAAATATGTTTTGCGTCATAGACGGAATTCGAACCCAGGTCTTTCCAGCCAAAGGGCTCCGTCGAAACCAACTGAGCTACAGAGACCCAGCAGGGTGGCATAAAAATATAAATAACAACTATTTGGTTCTCTATATTACCTGGCTTCAGTCTTTCACTATCTCAGATTATCCTCACTTATTCATCACCACACACTAAACACTCCGATTCGAAGCCTTGAGTGAATTTTCAGGCCAACTTAAATGACACTATGAATTCCCGTCTCACTGTAACTCTGAAAGACCATCCGATAATAGATAATTATTGTCGAATCATACGACCTCTGTAACCGATAACGCCTTATCAGGGTTGCATTCTGAGCGAAACATCTTCATACCTCAGAAAACACAATAATAGTTACTGATAGGAATACTTGTAGGAATGTTTTAGAAGAATGTTCTCGTTGATTTCGTGTTGTAAGAGGGATGTTATCGACTTTATCTGTCAGAATAGAGGTCTGAACATTGTTAACGAGATAAGAATGCATTCGCACGAACTCTAATACTGATTTCAAAAAAGATCTATCCCATTGACTGAGGTTTAGAAGAAATATGTTCTTCCTCTGTCTGCAGTAAACTCTGATTATGTTCATAAAATGTTCCAAAACACATGACATACAACTTCCTGAAAGCGATACCATCGCTAGTTGGTCTATTTTGATGTTTAGCTATCCACTCACAATTTTGTTGATATTCATTATCTTCAACAACGATATTTGAGGTTAGTTAAGAGCTATATTTTGCTAACCTTTGTCCTAAGAGCTCCTTTCGTACAGAGTCAAAGACGGTTGAGTGACCATAATCAGAGATAACCTCGGAATACACCATCCAGTTTTGGACAAACAAACTATTTTCCCCACAATTCTCTTCCTGAGAATGTTCTTTGAATTTTCAAATGTTTCTTCGCGAAAAAAAAAAAAAAAAAAAAAAAAAAAAAACTACTTCCTTGGTATAAAACGTTGTGTAAAATTTGTCAACTAAGAAACCGAATAAATTCATGCCTATATCGTTAGCGCAGTGTTTTTGATTGCATCACTGAAGAACATCGTCACTGGAGAACAGCTTTAGCAACCATTTTAATAGCTAAGTGCTTTTAGTGAGATTCTCACGCTAAGTACCTTCATTAAAGTTAATGCCTCTCTGTACATTCTACCGCAAAATTAATCAACAAAGCATACTATGCAGTCAATGACGCGTTAAGAGAAACGGAACAATGCATGCCGGGAGCATACTCCCAACAGATGTTCTTGAAATGGAATGATAGTACCTAATAAGAGTGTAGTGACCTTTTTTTTTTTTTTATGAGTATTCATTGCGATTACACATTCATGGCTTTCAAGAATCCCTTTCATACTACGCTGAATGCCTTGTGTGAATGCATATAATCGAAGCTTCTTTTATGTATGAATTTATATGACAAAGTTTAATGGGAGCAAAAAAAGATACTTTTTCCCCACGTGTACAGTAAGAGTAAAGGTCAGTACATAATATAACATACTTGTTATATCTTACTAAATGCCAATCGATTATTCCCACGAAGATGTAGAAACACGAAAACATTAACCTACTAAATAAACGATTCACTCTATCCCGCTGATTCTTTCTTGGAAGTATGTAATAACAAAAGACTTTTGCGATCTTTCGCTACACTATTTGTGCATCAGATGTCAACTAAAGCTACACTTATTCTAAAAGGCAAACGATTCTCACACTGAAAGGATACAGTTTTTAACGCCGTCACGCGAACCATAACATCTGGTGGCACTAAACAATATCATTAATTACTGAATTTACTTGTTTATATATCAAACCCACACACACACGCTAGCGGTCACAAGACTTCTAACACCATAATGCCGTGTGCGAACAGGTAATTAGGGAGAAAGAAGGAATATGTTGATGTGTTACTTATAATTAGTAAACAATTAAAAAATAATATATACACAGACAAAAAGAAAGTATTTATGAAATCTTTCGAACCACAGCGGAAACATGCTCTGATTACGGTACGCAAGAACCTATTGTAACCTTAATAAAATAAAAATAGATAAAAAAACCAACACCATCCTTTTATGTTGTCTACAAACAAAAGAACTTTTATTATATACGCAATTCTATCACAAATTGTTGTATAATTTGTAGAAATATTAGTCGAATGTATATGTAGTAGAAATAATGTTTGTCTGAAGCCAATATTAGTTTGTTGGCTATTATTAACGAAGTAACTTAGAGACATGAAACATGTTAACATAATTATATCTGTGAATTACGTCTTCTCAAATCAGCTTAGTCTTCTGTTGTATATCGGTTAACTTAAACTCGTTTCTTTAAAGTGCGTTTCTTTTATTCTGAGTCAGCTGAGGCTCTACTAAATACTGTGCATGAATAAGATGATCAGAAAACAAACTACACAAAAGCAGAAAAAAGGCGTGAAGGGAAGAATTCACACTATACCGACTGCTTGCCCAAAACGCGAAATATGGATGAATGTCAAATTTCCAAAATAATATACTGGAATGAAGAGGGAGAAAAAAAGTGTAGAAATCAAAGGTTAATGACCAGTCGTCCGAGAATATTTTCCACTCGTAGTAGACGAATTATTGATTATGAAGAATAAAATTGCGACAATAATCTCCTGTCACTGTTTAGACAATGGACAAAAGTCGAACTGGAGAATGGAGTCAAACAGCCAGACAGTGCTAAGAAAATCAAACAATCCGGGTGATAAAACTGCACACAGTTCGAGAGAGAGAGAGAGAGACTGATAATAACAGACCTTATGAAACATTCACAAATGCATTAAAATCACGAGTACAAATGTAATGTTATTACACATCAGTTAAGTTCACGAAGAAGAAAACAAGGAATGTATTATTCCTTGTAGATCTTGGAATATGTACTAATTTGGCATTTTATTCTACATATCGTCATATATATTTTTTCCCCCTGGAAATTCGAGTTTTTCATTTCTCGCAAAATAGCCTCTGGCTAAAAGCTTCATTAGCTTTAGTTCCGTTGTCAGAATTCCAATTATTAACCATTATTTGGACATCACGGTTGTCGGAGTTTAAATACCATCGTCTCTTGGGTGGCATTTTGAGCGATGGTGTCAACAATTAAAGTATTTAAGTAATCATTAACAAATAATCCTCTTTTTTGCACCTCTTTATCACAGTCGTTCGAAGAACAATGCTACGTGGATCCTCTGGTTGATTGAACGGCCAAAGCAACTAACTTTATAAGGACTGTGCATTCAATCTGTAAACTGCGTGTGTTCTGGCCGGTTTGTCTGTTTTGCAGACTGAAAAACAAGACTTTCCCAGAAGGAGAGGAAAAAACAACAACAACTCTTCCATCTTCGTATGAGTCCAGTAACTCATCGCAGTTGAAAAAGCCTAATAAAGGTTCGCATTCTACACGGGTTCAAAACCAGGTGTTTCTAAATGAAGAGGATATCGCAAATATTTTGGAACTGTGTTACAGAAGAGTTGGTGCAGGAGAATCATTGAATGGTCTGGCCTAAGAAGATGGATCCATGTTACGCAAGAACCTAGGTCTGGGAGGAGCGAGTACTGTTAGATAGGAATTGGATACAGTTAATTTGTTGAATGGTTGGTTCGAAACCGGTCAAGAGAAAATTTTATACATATAGCTGCATTCCAATAAAGTTAGGAATATACGAATTATAATCTGACAATTTTAACAAGAACAAAAAATCAGAGCGGTATTTAAAATCTCTTACTATAACAGAATAAGTATCCTGGAAATTATTTGGATACAATTGGAGAGTTTGTTGTTTTGGGTACTCAATCAACTCATAACAAAGTACAACAAGATGGGGTTTGGATGCCTGAAGATTCATTTCATCCAATTAGCTATGAAAACCTAGGTAGAGTGATAAGCAGGGCGAACAGCTCCAGCAGGACATCCTGGTAATGGAGCAATAATATCTAGGCAAATGGAATGGTGGTGGTGGTGGTAGTAGTACGATGAAAGATTACTGTTGATTTCTTTGAAGACAGATTCATGAAGGTACAAGAAGAAACCAAATACCTATAAGCACTTTTAAATGTGTGCATTTTTATTTTATTTTATTTTTTCTTCTTTTCATTCATTGTTGGAGTGTTTGTTTCATGGAAATACCAATTAGAAATCTGTTCACTTTATGCACCTTATGATCTGAACTTAAGAACCTGTGCTATTACTATGCTAAGCGATTACTTGGAAATCAACCATTTAATAAGTTCTACTTATTTAGACACAAATCGAACTCCTAACCTAACAAAGTTAAAAGTCATACTAGATATAGGAATCTAGCACAGTACTGCTAAAATCCTGCATCTAACATTTTCAAGAGAGGGAAAGTAAATTGATAGTATTGTATGGTAATTCCACAAGAAGTAGTGTTTGATGAGAACATGCTAAATTGTGCTTTCCTGATGAAGATGAAGTAATACTGTTTTCTGAAGATGGAAAATGAAAGCACTGACAGATACAATCATCTAAGCACAAAATGATTGAACACCTAAAAAGATTTGGAGTTTGGCATTTGGAGAAAGTCTTATTTAGTAAGAGAATGCAAGTGTTTTAAAAATCTAAATAGGAATTTTTCAAAGAATTTTTTGATATACTCACAACTAGAGATTTCAATAACTGCAAAAATGCTACTATTTAGTATAAAGTTCTGGACAGACATTTAAATTTGAGCACTCATGGTTTTTTCCTGTATGTCCTACTGCTATTGTCCTCTTACCATACACTGCAAACTTTGCTTTCTATATTATGATTTGAGTAATTTGCATTGTTTCCAATAGGCACAAAATAAATAAATCAAAGAATGCTAAATATATCTTCTTGGGTCTCAAATTTGAATAGGAATAGTCAATAAAAATACAAGAGTATCTGTGGTTTCAAGGAGATATTGCAATTTATGTATACAAATGGCACATACATTAGGAATAAGGATGAGGAGATATTTTGTTATTGGTCAATTGAACTTGGCCGAAAATTATTGTATTAGTGAGAATGCTGATGGAATAGAATGTACTATATATTGTATTTTCAGGGAAGAGAGCACTGTCGATGAGAGAAGAACCACAATCTACAAAGGTGGAAGTTCAGTAGAAACAGGGTCTAGAAGACAATACATTTGAGATTGTCTGGTGTGTGAGATTGAGACAACCATGATAAAATATATGGTTGATTACTACTATATGGCTACAAAGAAAGATGTAGATGGAATGTATTGGCCAATTAGCTCAACATGCACAAGTTATACATTATAAAAACTTCAACTAAGAGGATATAAACTGGAAGGAGGAAAGAACACGTGGAAAGGAAATTTATGCAGCTAGCAACTGAGAGAGGTGTGCTTAAGGGTCAAAGCTGTATAACTGAGGGAGACCTCCACATAGCCTTTAAAGGAATGCAGAGAACCAACCAGGGCTTCTGAACTAATGTCCAATCCTCACCTTCTCGTGGTGCACCCTGTTGGGTATCTACCTGGATACTGAACGAACGAGGATGGGCTGGCAATTTGGGATTCAGCCGACCAAATTGTATCCTCATTGGCTTAAACCAATATAGAAAATGATGGTACAACATGACAAAATTTCATGCCGGATGGGGCGTCGCCCGGTTAAACAAGCTCCCCGTTGTGTTCGCCAGGGAACAAGGGCGAACAGTGAAAAGTCAGCTACTGGAACAAATCTGAAAGCACACCCCAACTCAACATCACCAGAGTTACAGATCGGTACTATCAACATAAGAAGCCTGAATAGCAAAGAAATAGAGCTAACTGAGGAATTAGAGATAAGTACCCGATCGACATAATAGGGGTGACAAACAAAAAAGACAAAAACTGGTGAGATCTTTCTGAGCAATAAATACAAAATGTTATACTCAGGAAATGACAATCAAGGAAAAGAATGAGTAGCCATAGTATTCAACACACAATATGAAGCTAATCTTCTTGAATGGCAGTCAGTCTCAAGTAAAGTGATGTGGGCAAATATCAGAATGGAAAATTGGATAATGAGACTTATTTGTGCCTATGGTCCCACAGAAGGTTCTACTAAGGTGGAAGTAGAGGAATTTTTTGATGTTTTAGAAAAAGCAACTGACACAATGAAAAAGGAAAAGTTGGTCCTTGTTGGGGATCTAAATAGCAAAGTAGGAAATGATTGTCAGACATACAAAAATATTTTGGGAAAATTTGGAGAAAAGAGCAAAGCTAATAATAATGGCAAATACCTGTTGGATTTCTACTCAGGACATGGACTGGTTATTACAAACACCATCTTCCAACATAAAAATGTGCCCAAATTCACATGGAGAAAAGAGGCAAGGAATAAGAAAAGTCTCATTGACTATGTTATTGTTGATAGTGATGTTTTCTCTCTGGTGCAGGACACCAGAGTGTACAGAGGATTTGAAATTGGAAGCAATCACTATTTAGCCTTGAGCAGGATAAAATTGAATTTCATATTGAAAAGAATAACATGTAAGAAAGTTTTAAAGCGAATGAAAGTTGAGCAGCTCTCAGATGTGAACTGTAGACTAAAATACACAAAGATTATTGAAGAAAAAATGAAAGAGTTTGAGAACAGGAACCAAATCTTGGAGATTCAGTGGCAAGCCTTGAAGAAAACCCTGATTGTTTCAGCCAGAGAGGCATGTGGTGAGGTTGTCTGCAAGGATAGAAAAACCAGAACTCCATGGTGGACACAGGAAGTTAAAGAGGCAGTGAAGGAAAAGAAGAAAGCATATCAAAAGTTCCTGGCAAATAAGTCAGCTTTTGCTCTTAGAGAATACAGAGACAAATGCAAGAAAGCGAAACACTGTGTAAAACTAGCCAAACAAAAGTCATGGGAGGACCTTGGCAAGAACATAGAAAATAAATATCAAGAAGGTGGTAAGATATTCTGGAGGTTGTTGAAGAAGCTTAGAAATGGAGGAAAGGGTGCTGTTATAGGAGTCAGAGATGATAAAGGTGACATGAAAACAGGAGAAAAAGATATCCTTGAAGTATGGAGTAATTACTTCGAAAAATTTCTAAATGAAACAAGCAGTGATAGCACAGTCGTAAAAAACACTCAACAAACATACCGTCAGGAATACATATCCATACTTGAAGTAGAAAAAGCCATCAAAGGCTTGAAATGTGGAAAGGCAGCAGGAGTAGATGATATTCGACCAGAAATGCTGAAATATGGTGGTATAAAAGTCTTACGGTGACTGCACTGCATAGTTCAGAAAGCCTGGACAGAGGAACGAATTCCCGATGATTGGAGTAGAGCTTTCATAGTACCCATATATAAAAAGGGAAATAAAACTGAATGTGAGAATTACAGAGGTATTTCCCTACTGAGTGTTCCTGGCAAGCATACTTGAGAAACGGTTGAGAAGAACTGTGGAAGGAAAGCTTGGTGAAGAACAAGCTGAATTCAGGCCAAATAGAAGCTGTCAGGATCAGATCTTCACTTTACGACAAATAGTTGAGAAAGCATGGGAATATAACAAAGATCTGTATTTAAGTTTTGTCGATCTGGAAAAGGCATATGACAAGGTGCCAAGAGAGAAGCTATTCAATACGCTACATTTATATGGTGTCAATGGGGCATTATATCAAGCAATACTTAGTCTTTATTTGAGTTGTAAGTCAGCAGTTAGAATTGAAGGAAGTACAGGAAGATGGTTTAATGTTAAATCTGATGTGAGACAAGGATGTACATTATCCCCTCTGTTATCATTATCTATATGGATCACATTATGAAGGAAAGTGGTATTAAACATGATATCAGAATTGGAGATGTCAATGTCAGCTCTTTGCTTTATGCGGACGATGTTATACTTGTAAATAAATCCGCTACAAGTTTGCAAGATTCCCTGGCTAAATTGAATAATTGTTGTAATAGATATGGTACGAAGGTCAGCAATAAAAAGACAAAGACAATGAAAATAGGTAGAATTGTTGAAAATGTCAACCGTGTTGTGAACGGTGAACCTGTGGAACAAGTAAAACATTTCAGCTCCTTAGGCACGATTTTTACTGAAGATGGTAAATTAAATATAGAAATAGATAACAGAATCAACAAAGCTGGTATGGTAGGAATTCAACTGAATAAATTCATATGGAATAAGAGAGAAATTAGTCGGAACACTAAATTAGCTGTATACAAGACAGTGTTCAAATATGTTTTAACTTATGGATCTGAGAGCTGGGTCACTTAGAGACCGCAGATATGAGAGTCCTGAGAAAGATTAGAGGCGTGAACAGATGGCATCAATGGCAATATCATATCAAAAACGAGGATATTAGGAAAGAACTTGACATTGTCAGCATCCAGGAATGCGTTAGCAGAGCTAATCTCAGGTGGTATGGTCCCTTAAACAGAGTGGGCGAGGAAAGATTAGGAAAACAAGTGTTCTCTGCCAGGTTGGCAGGAAAACGAACCAGAGGAAGACCAAGATATAGGTGAATTGATACGGCACAAAGTGCCTTAGACGATAGAAATATGAGATCTGATAATATTGGAGTCTTGACAAGTAACAGACTGATTTGGAGGAAAATTGTAGATATGAAGTTAGTAATGACGTAAATTTTTCATGCAGTACTATCATATCCTGTACATCCCTTGAGGGTACATGTCAGGAATTTGATGATAACAAAAAAGAAAGTGTGAAATGTATACAGGCCGTTGGCGCACACTCTCAATTTTTAATATTTTGTTTCCATATTTACAAAGTAGAGAGGACAAATGACTAAAGATGAAAGCAATGCATTAGTGCCACTATCAGTACTTACGGGAAAACGTTATTATCACTAAAACAACGGTTAAGATTGACTAAAGCATATGAAATTTGGCTAAGCTCCAAAAGCAGATGGAGTCTTTCAAAAGATTCTCAAAGAAAGAGGTGAAATCATTTGTAAACTTCTAGTCATTGTCATGAGATTCTTACTGGACTCAGAAGTGGTATCCGTAGACTAAAATAGGACATTCGCCCAAAAATACAAAAAATGGGTCAAAGACTGACGCAGAAAATTACGAGACAGATTGATAAACCTTAATCTCAAACAGAAACTGCCAATTTCCGTCTTAACACAGGAAAGTAATAGGTCTATTGTACAAAGGTGAGACTGCATTTGGAATATGCTGTGGAAGTGTGGGGAGGTCCCGTTATAGGGAGGACGGTAGTTTACTACGATGGTTAAAAGGAGAGCACCTTCTGCACACATTTGGAAGTGAGAGGCATTTTCCTATATGATTCAGAAGTAAATACAAGTTTATGAATAAACTGGACGCTACTTTTTTTGTTTTTTTAATAAATGAAAGGAGAAAGTATATAAGAAGTCACACTTTTTTTAAAACTGAGCAGCAGAATAAGCAATTGAACTAAAGAAAAGAAAAAAACCATTCAATCTAATAGATGCTAGCAACTGGAATAAATTGTGTGATGAAGTGCACAACGTGAAGAACAGATTAATTCAAAAATTCGATATTTATTGAAAAAGAATACTGTTCAAGGAATAAGAGAAAAAAAAAATAATATAAAGGAATCAATACTTGTCTGAAAGAGAAAATTCAAAGTGGCGATATACATTTAGTCATAAACTGTTATTTGATGCCAATAAATAGCAAATAAGACTACCCACTGGAAGAAGGAATGCCTTTTTAGAAATGTTTGGACAAACCTTCAGGGATGCATTCTCCTAAGGTTGAGAGTTCTTTGTTTTGTGCACTGAAATGGAGGCTATGTGAGTAATGCTTTTTTATTAAACTAATCTCAGTATTTTCGCCTCAGTCAGCTCGATTCTTATGGAGGAAAAATATATGCCTCTATCTATTCAATCGAAACCCTTCCTAGGAATTGGGCGTCTGCTCTAATAAGACTTCTCACCGATCTGTGCTGCTCGATTTTTGGAATTACACAAATTTGAACTGTGAACTGTAAACGTTTTTAGTGCTCTCAGAGAACTTCTCACGAAACATGTTCTCATTACAGACTACCTTCAGATTTTGTAATATCTCTTTCACTGACCTCTGTCCAAAGTTCTATTTTTCTGTAGAGAATGAAGTGGCAAACGAAGTCTGCTGCTGGTTCACTTGGTAACAATCGATTTTTGCCTCTTCTCTTTATGTGTGCGAGCAAAACAGCTGGCAACATGTTCTTTCTTTGTTTTTCTCTTTAGTGCACCGGCTTAACGATTATTTTTAGCATTAGTTTAGCTGTTTATAGCTATGCGCCAGGAAAAGAGTAACACCCGGGTCATTAACTTTAAAGGTTCTGGTTGTGCCATCTTTCATATTGAATCACTGACCAGAAGTTGGGCACCCGCAGATAACAAATATGCTAGTGGATCGAATGGGAAGATACAAAGCCACGACTGGCCTTACCAAAGTCACCGATTATCAGTGCAATGTCAAGTGTTTGCAACATGTTCCTTTCAACGCACTATCGTAATTATTTTACCGGAAAAATTTGTAACGGAGGATAAAATTTTCTGTATTTCGTAAAGTTTATTCTTTATTTTTCTTTCTCTTTATTTTTTTAACTTAATAATATTTCGGAATGTTGTTCGAGGAACACAGTATTTCAGACAATACGAGTGTTAGGGTTAAGTATCACGAGATGGCAGCAATTGTCTAACGCATTTTCTCCCCGATGAGCCTAAAATCATTGAATAGCAATGGGCTCAGCTATGATGATGGCTAAAGGTAGAAACCAGCTACCCACTGATTTCCAAAAATTTTAATGAGAGTTAAAAAAAATCTTCGTCTATTTTCTTTGGACAAAAAAAAAAAAAAAAAACGTAGATGATTTTTTGTTGTTATTTTTGCTTGAGCTACCTTTCATTCCCATTATATATATAGTACATTAATAGGATAAGGTATACTTTTGTTTGTTGGAAGAAACTTTGTTCTATCTAAATGTGTCACCAGTCAATATTTCCTATTTCTTTTTATACAGCCAGGAGAAACGCAAGGAAAAAAAAAAAAAGGCATTTCACATTAACACTTTGCCATATCAGTTATTTCTCTCTCTCTCTCTCTCTCTCTCTCTCTCTCTCTCTCTCTCTCTCTCTCTCTCTCTCCTCATTTCGGTATTTATTTCATACTTTCGAAAAGCAGTTCCTATTCGAGAAACTACAAAAAAAAAATCACTAAAGTCGGTCATGAGCTCGCTCATAAATTGCGGAAGGCTTTTTTTGGATAGTGAGACCAATCAGTTTTTCAGGACAATAGATTTAAGTTCATTATATTAAACGTGTGTGCGTGCATGTGTGTGGCAGGACACTACAAATGATTGTATATAATCATATTAAAAAAGTGAGTTTCTTAATCTTTCTTATTTAGTCACAGCATATGTTATTCCAACTTGAACCGACAACATTTTTTAAAGCGTACTCCAGGCCTAATTTTGTTTTCAAATCGTCCGAATGAAACTAAACTTGATAGGATTAGATAACTTTTATCAGAGACCGTAAATGACCAGTTACATTAAATTCTATCCAGAGAAACATTATTTTTTATAATTTCGAAACGTGTTACCAATTAACAATACAGTTGTAGCGAGTGGAAGAAGGAAACATTCAACCAGTCTTGAACTTAAGAAGGGAAAATATAGTGAGGAAGGCGAAAATCTTTCACTTTCACTTGAACGTAAAACGAAAATTTTCTAAACTGTACATATCCCGTAGGCTCTTGTTAAGTTTTTACACATACTTTAGTTTTAAATAGTTCATAATTGAATTTGCGAATGTCAAGATTTCGCTTTCTCTAAGACATAAACAGTTCATTATTTATAATGTAAGCAGCTAATTTTACTGCATGCAAGGAGCTCTATCCAGTCATGGCATTCCGTAAAAATCCAATCCATCAAAAGTTAGAGCATGGTTTATGAAACTTCAGCTTCCTTATGGCCTACATATGTAAGTTTTATGTACCGTAAATGTAACCAAATCGATTAATTTAAACAAAAACAAAACAAAAGATACTTTAAATTTATCAAATTAGTGTAGTTATTAATATTAGTTTGCCAAATTTTGCCATTATTACAAATGAAATTTGAACCACCCAAAAAGTATATTTTATTACATTTCTTTATTAAATAAATATGAATCAAAAGGTTTTCTTCTTGGCCCCTCTTACAGATGATTCGATGGAAACAAATATCAAATTTTGATCTGAAACAAAATTCATCCAATCAGTGGACAGTAGTACGGACTGATAACACGAATCTTTAAGGAGTGCATACTCCTTTTGCGAACATCTATATTTCATTTTTGTATTCTATTATAATTTAGTTTAAAATCCTTTTCGTTTATTTAATCTACACTAATTTATTCAGCAACTTTCAAGGCTTCTTTCATCACATTCCTTATCGAGTGAGAAGCCATTTTGACCAAGTAAAACAACACACGTGATTTAATTTGTTTAATATCTTTTTCTCCCTTTTAAACTTCTTAGGTGTATCATTTTTATTACCGTATTAAAAATTTCAACACTTTCGCATGTCTCATTTAAAGAACAAGAATATTATTTATGACGATAACTAATTTATTGCATTCAAAGGACACCACTTTCTTCGATTTCTTAATCCTAAAAGGTAACATTTCAGACATCGGCCCTTGTACTTTTGAATAATCAAATTCTCGAATGGATTTAACGGTCAAATATCTGAACCAAAACAGAGATGCTGCAAAAAAAAAAGTCCTCGGTGACTAAGTTTAAAAACGAAGACAACGAATTCCATTGAGCGAGTGAACTGTTGGCGCTAAAAATGTTTATATGAGGATCTATTTACAGCTATATCAGAAAGGGACAGAGCACTCGTGTACAGTTTAAATCTGGCATACCACTAAAGAAGAAGCAAATGCAAGAACATTTCTCTGGCGCAAGAGAGAGAGAGAGAAAGAACAATTCATTTGGTTACTCAAGTAAATTACTTTTTTTTTGAATTACAGTACGATTGGATGCCGCTCATATTTCTAGGCTCTAGTTTCGAATAATTAATAAATGCATTCGAGACCGACCAACCAAAAGAGTAGTTGAAAGAACGCTCCAGCCAAAACAACAAATGCATCATTTTGCGCATGAAGAATCAGAACAAACCGGTATTTTTCAGCAACTAGCCTTCCAGTATCCTTTTATTGGAAGACTGCTATGCTCAGTCTTCTAATATGCGTTTTAAAAATCCTATTCCAAACGCTATTTTATTCCCTGAATTAAATTTTGGTCACTGATTATTTCTTTTAACGCTACTTAATTGTTATTCTTTTGAATTTTCTGTTTCTATAGAAAGTGGAAGAGTTCGAGATGCCATTTCGAATAAAAATGGTAATGAAATATCAATGTTTAATAGGCCAAATGGCCTATTAAAAGCTCTTGAAAAAAAAAAGTATGAATAAAAAGGGCTTGTTTTCATTCTGAATAAGTGGTAGTAGGCACAGAAGATAAATTATCAGCAATTTAGTAGCAGAAATTAATCTAGAAAGATAAAAACAATGCGCATTATATAAAAAATTAGTCGAAATTTTTCATATGCTTGCATATTATGATTATTATCTGGCACTTGCATGATCCTATTGATTCATCGCAGTAAGCCACTTTATACCCCATCCATCAAACGTATTTATGATTGTTAAATGCATGTGTTCTCCTCTGGATAGTTCCCTTGTTTTTAAGAAAAAAAAAAAAAAACACCTGAGTTTCTGGAAGAAAGGACAAAAACCCTACTTCGAAATGAAGTCGGTTAACACCTTCAACAAAACCTTCATAAAGATTCCTCATACAGAATATTTGAACTCACACCTTTTCTATTCATAGGGTGTGTTGTTCTTCCGAATGCACTACGATGTGCGTGATTTATATAAGTACACACTAAATGGATTGCAGAACACTTTCTCGAAGAAGCAATTAGAAATTCTCTCAATTGTATTCATTGTATTATCAAATCAGGTCACAGCTATCATAAATATTTCAAAGTCAAAATGCTGTTGTTGTGCCAAGCAGTATCTGAGCGTGAAATATTCTACATTAACTAATTTATCGTCGTGATATTTAGAAGCAGGTCTGTTGTTTGCTCCCTTTAGAACAGACAAACTCTTTCACAACGAGGTTAGTGGCTGGTTTATGACTGCATTGTCGCCAGTTTCCTGATCGATTTCAGTCAAATAGCCTGACCGCGTTAATCGGGCAGGCACCAAGCTGCACACAAACTAAATACAAGCAGCAATTCAGACTTGCATATAAAGTAGTTTAACAGAGTTTACAATGAACATAGATGTAATTCTCTAAAACACACGGATTCGGAATTGCGTAATGATTCCAGTATAATTGATTTCGCCTAGCCTTTACTAACATGACTTGAGGATATAGAGCGCCTAGACTACTGAAGCATTAGGCATAGAACTCGCTCATTTTCAATGCCTCATTTTAATTGAACTTGCTCTCTCTTGGCGAATACCATCTAACTCCATTAACGGATTTATCTTGAGATGAATCTTCTAATGGCTTGGATAAATACAGTAATCAGTCACAAGATATTACAAAACAAAACAAATAATCTCAGCAAGTTTTTTCTTTCGTTTCTTAATTTAGGATTAAACAGAGTGCCAGAATTTCAGTATTTATAGTTTCATAAAAATAAACAACCTCCATCCACCTAGACAGAGAGAGTGAGTGAGGTACGAAAAATATGCGACTCCTCTGAAAAGAAATCAGGGTTTTAAATCTCTTTGGAGAAATAGGAGAATCTTTATAAGATCGTAACTAGAGATGAGTTAGCTAATTTCATAGAGTGGGGGAAAGATTTTTTTTTTTTCCTTCTCTCAACGAGATTTTTCTCTTCTCGGTGTTTCATTCCGTGAACCACACAAACTTAAGGAACAATACGCAGCATACGAACAACATACTTGCATATCTTTATCGTTTTGTCATAATGTAAAACCACCAACCTTTACTTCCCCTATAACCCAGGTAGCAAACATTAATAAAATACTTCATCTTTTCATTAACGGGTTAACAATAGCTTGTCAAGGCCAAGTAACTTGGCTTTCATAGAAACCAAACTAGCGCTTCATAAGAAGGATAATTATAATTGCCTGTCTACAGTACCACCCTGCTGACCCGTTTGAGACAGACTAAAAATAACTTGAATAAATTCTTATAAAGGTTTTTTTTCGTGCTAGATGGAATCCAATATCAGATTTTTCCAAAAGGGCATTAATGATACCGACTGAACTATAGACCTCAAGAATAAGACACCTTAAAAATGGAAATAAGGTCTGCAAAAGTTATTTCCGATACAATATACGTGACTGAACTTTGTAGACAAAGTTTCTTTAAATTTATTGTATACGCAGAGCCTCCATTTTTTTTAGAAGTCTAAAAATTTTAATGTTATTTATTTATTTTGGTTCAATACAGTTCAGGCAATTTTGTTTATGATCATTTATAGATTATCATAATGTGTCCAACTGTCATTTAAAATCCTTCTGTATGATGTTGTTGGAATCTCTGTCTAATGTAACTTAATGGCATAATTACCATATCGGGGGCGGGGAAGCGATATTTTTATTACATGAAGTTTTTTTCTTATTTATTATACTTTTTACATATTAAACTCCCAAAATTCGCATTCAAAGTATTTTAAATTGCACCCTCCCCCCCACAGAACGTGAAGAACAAATTAAGGTGTGTACAAGAGGATATGTCTGACAGATCTCACTGTGTATTGGGGTCATACCCACAATTTCATTAGATGTGCAAACCTACGAAGTCTCGCCAGAATTTAATGCAACGGTTGTTTTTCTTCTTTTATTAACAAGTTTGTTTATGATGAGACGGGTTAAGGTTGAAGCTCTCTCTCTCCTCAGGCATTTTAATGAGTTATATGTAAAGGTGTAAAACCACAATCTTGTTGTCACAACTACAATCTCATTAGATTAATTTGTGTCAATCATGGCAAAACTGATGACAGTTATGTACTAATTTAGTACATATACTCTCTCTTTCTTTCTCTCTCTTTTTTTTTTTTTTTACTACATCCCTGCTTTCAATTATAAATGGAGAACAGTAACGTGAGTTACAAAAATATTTCTTATTTTTGTACCCCATACAAATTTTTTTGTTATTAAATTACCGAAAGATTTTGATAATGATACTGAGATTATGTCAGGTCAATCGATCTGAGTGTCAAAATTATTACCACCGGAAACTACTACTCCGCACTTCCTGTTCTTCAAAAGCGTTGATCCAATTTTAAACTGAAGAGAAAAGGACTTTCCCATGTGAAAGCTGTAGAACGTAGAATCACAACGACGCAGACGGGATGTAAATCAGCTTCCTCTCTTGAAAGAAAAGAAAAGAAAAAGAAAAAAAAAGTCCCCGACTTGGGTATCATTTGATACGATGAAACAGTACTCGAACACTTTAGCAGCGACTGTGAAATGGTTGAGATAAACGAGATTTTTAGTGATTTTCTGCACGTTTGTGCGACTTACAGAATCAGAATTCCTACTTAGGTTGTAGGAAATTGTCTAAAGTTTAGCAAAACATCACTATAACATCGATGTATATTTATTCCGCTTTAGTCGTATGCCTTGCAATATTAAAAAGTTCCCAGAACAAATATATTTCCCATTTACAACAGTGTTTTCTCAAGTGGCGAGAAAGGTATATTTTCTCCTAACCCGTGGTATAATCTACTCTGAAATCCGTTCATCCTGGACCACATAATCGATGTCTATGTCCTTATCTCAATCGGAAAAACGTCTTTTTTTTATGGAAAGCCAATTATTTTGAATCTAGAATGCAAAAAGTTTACAAGAACTGTCTTTCCTATATGAGTTAGCCATTCTCTGTTTGGTTAGTGTAGATTACAAAAAAAAAAAAAAAAAACTATGAGATGAATCTGTAATGTCTATGCGATTGCATGCGTTCTCGTTCTCTGAGCGATGTCAGTTTTTCGAGAGGAAAACAAAACAAAAAAAAAAAACTTCTACGGTCTCTTTATGTTTGTAACTCTTTATGTCCTAGACGTCACTTCCGACTGCTCTACGTAGTATAGTTCCTCCCTTTCCCTACCGTCAGCTCAAAACAGATTGCAGAATACAAGCACCACAAGCACTCCTCGCGACATTGGCTGCTTTGGAGTAATTCTACAAACAATAATAACTTCCGCAAGTGACTGAGAAATTGTAAGGAAAGAGCTTGATTCTTATCCTGACAACAGCATGATTCATTTTTGGCCATTTCAAAAGGAAGCCATGTTGGCCAGTACTACACCGTGTGAAAAAATTTCTTTTCCTCAAAATTTCAAAACATCTAGCAAACCATCCATTTAAGACTCACGAATGATAAACAAAACACACTGCTATATTCTCTAATTCAGGGCCGTCTCCACATTAGATCGCGCCCTGAGGCAAACAATTAAACATCGCCCCTGATGGATTATAAGACAAAAATATAAGAAAATCTCCAATTGTTATCTCATTTTTATTACAAGAGAAACATTAATGCCAAACGATTATATAATAATATTAATTAAATGTTTGCTCTACGGGGATATCGCACAATAAAACTGTTTATAAACTCTTCTAAATTTAAATTATAAGTTATGTTCGCCTCTATCGATACAGTTACTAGACCGACCAATCTTTCTTGGGTCATTGCTGTTCGCAAATAATTTTTAATCAGTTTAAGCTTGGAAAAACTTCATTCCGCACTTGATACGGCGTACGACGGCGCCTACCTCAATATGGCTGAATGAGCGCCCTTATTAAGCCGAGCCTTGAGGCAGGATGCCTCTCTGCTACACCCTGTCGATGGTACTGCTCCAATTTAATTAATGGTAGCCGAAAGGGAATAAAATACCAGAGACTGGTCATCATCGGTAACGAATTAAGCAGCCATGGTGCCAAAATTCACTCACTTATTACGTTTGGAATTTCTAATAAAGTACGAAAGTTGTATTTCAGAATTGACTTAAAAACAAGAAACTTGCAAAAATCAAATTTTTGCTCGATGGTGACTATAAAGTTATCAGTAATAAATGTCTTTTACAGCCTATAAGCTTGCACTGTTTCATTTAAATATCATTTGTGGTTTTTTTCAAATTTTTCTAGTGTTCTGTTTTTATTATTTTTTTCTGGTTTATATTCAATATATTTTACTTAAGTATGTTGATCTCTTCAGACGATGCCCTAGAGCAGGGGTTGCCAAACTTTTTTGACCGTCGACCCCTTCAAGAGTTTCTTGATTTTTTATCGACCCCCTCTATTTTACTATTACGTAATTTTAACATCACGTAATATGTATGTTGATGAATTTTAGAACATTAACGCTCACTTGTATGTCGATGCGCAAAAATGAGACTGGGATCGAATACGTGTAAGTATAAGTAAATAAGCAACCGCGCGCGCGTGTTGCAATCTCTCTCTCTCCCGCCGCGCCGGCCGGGCAGGAACCACCAACATCCGTTTATTGGTAAATACGTCATTTTGGCCTACTTGATTGGCCTCCGTAACTATCTTCATGACCTTGCTCCATCTTATAGGTGATATTCACTCTTAATTGCGTTGTCATTCAGGATGGAGGTATCCAAGTTAATCGAATTAAATATTATCGGTACAATGATGTCTTATATTTTTCTATCGACCCCTGAGCCAGAATCAACCCCCAGGGGTTGATATCCACCACTTTGGGACCATTGTCCCAGAGAAAGATCAGACCTGCAGATTCTTTCTCTCTCTCATATACGGTATGTGAAAAGGGAGAAAGAGGTTAGTATTCGGTGCGTAGATTTTTTTCAGCCACCCGCTCGTATTCTCACGAGTAGATGGAGTGATAAAGCAGAACAACGACACTTTCGCAATTTCCGCGTCTACATAATAATGTAGATCTACCCTACCTTTCGTTTCCCCAAAGTAACAAGTAGCAGCTATTGCCGGCAGAGGTCGTTTCGTAACAAATATGTCTGTCAACTAGGAACTAAAGAAAACCGGAAAATTGGGAGTTGCTTCTTGGCAAAGCTGCGAGAATCGTTAATAAAAAATAAAGAAGGGGAAAAGTGGGGAGGGAGGAACTAAAAAGGAACTGAACGCGATATATAATATACTTGGCGAACTGGTAGAGACAGTAAGTAAATAGGGCAGGCAGTCCTTTCCGGTTGGGTTGATATACGTAGAAGACGAGAGGGTGGATTGGCCTACTTTCTTTAGACAATGCCACGTAAGTAGCTCCTGCTGAAGAGGTCCAAGAAGCAGAAAGTAGTTTTCCTTGACTTAACATAGTCGACAAGAAAGTGGATGATCTTGAGATTATTATTTACTACACATAACTATGACCCAAAGCAGGCTTATATTTCTATTCGAGATGTAGCCATTTGGCAGGTGGAGTTACAAGGGTTAAATTCATGTGTTCTCATGTTTCTCTTTATGCCAAGTAGTAATGGAATAGAATAAAAAAAAAAGTTTTCCTTTCATAAATCCTTCAAGCCTGGCTTAGCATTACGAATGGCTTATCGAAAGCACATCGCTACTCGACACCCACGCATTATTTCTCCCTCCTCTCCTCCCCCTACTTCTTGCATTTCAAAACATGCACAAAGTTATGAGTGACGTGACCAGTTATTGTCCACTTCGTACATGTTTCACGGAATTTTCTGGTTAAAGCTCAACAACGAATCTTCGTATTAATTTGAACCACCGAACAAATTTAGTTCTAAATAAACATTGAAAGTGTTGTCATTTACTGCTTGATAGCAACAGGAAGTAAACAAGATGCGCCTATTAAACGATGAAGGAAAATACTCCAATTCCTCGAATAATTTAATAGGACGAAACATTGTGACTTCCTGAAAAATAAAATACCGAATCGTATTTCACCGTTTTCCTGCATTTTCAAAGGGATATGAATGTTTCTTACAGGCGCTTAGGATAATTTAGAGAAATACTCAGTGAGAATATTAATTACAGGCTTTGGTTCGATAATTTTATATCCTCGTTCAGAGGAAATATTGCTTAAACACCACGTATGCATTTTACACCAGCAGTATTTATGCCACGCATTTTCGAACTTATATTCTGTACCTACTTAAATATTTTATAATTCCCTTTCTAGAACTAGTGCAAATACAGATTTGACAGAAAAATTATCTGATTAATTTTAGATTATGAAAAAAATGCATTAATATAAAATCGAAATACAGTGCTGCAAAATGAGTCGGCCATTTAAATTTTAAAAAATACATTTGAATTATTTAAAAGAACGTACATTGTCGTTTACTTTCTAAAACTACAGCCTCAAAAAGTTTATAAAAAAATTTAACAGCACGCCTTCTCCAGAAAAAAAAAAAAAAACACTTCCCCCACTTTGGGAATTTCTGCATTATGTGGTTCTCTTGATCTCCACCAAATCCCAGAAAAAGAGAATAATTACATGGCGTATTGTAATTAATTGGCTTTGTTGTGTATAGTTTCATTACGCCGTATGAGGGCGCTAAGGAAGCAGTAAGTAAATTAATAACATCGTTTAGTGTCAGTGAATTCGCAATTAATGCTAAAAATAGACTTGATACTCAAATGTAAGAAGTAAAATTCATTTTAGTAATTTCATTTGTAATTTTCTTTTATAATGAATCAGTAAATCATTACAAAATTCGTTTAACATTGTATTAAGGGAAAAACTTCAGTATGGCATTATCGTCTGACGACTGCTTGTTTACGTGCTGAAAAGTAAGTTACCTAGATTTTTTTCCATTCCCTTAATAATTAAAAATGCTAATTTACATTATTACCCTAGTATTTTAGAACCGGGAGAATAAACAGCTTAGTATTGGTAGCACAATAAATATAAATATATAATAGCTTAAACGAAAAATAAATAAATAATAAATATTTTACTTTGGAAAAGAAAAAAGTAAATCTATTTTTGGCTATTGAGCAGTGTCCCATTTCTAAGAACTAGGCTAAAAAGTTAAAAAATCAAATGAGGTTTAAATTAAAGCATAGTAATTTACATACATATGCCAAAATGTCTGGATGTAAAGATGGTAAAAATATGACAAAGACTTCATCATAGAGGCGGTATACAATTAAAAATGATGAGCAAAAGAACCGGCAACTGAGTGTAGAGATAACATTCAAATAAACAAAAAGTTACCGAAACGATAAATTATGTAAATTTATATATATATATTAGGGTTACCAAGTAATTTTATAAGCTTGGTTATTTAACTCCTAATCCCAAGTATGCAAACAATTAAGTTTGCGCCTGAAACATAGTTCAAGTCTAAAGATGGTACAACACCAGGGCAATTCATTGTAAAGGTGGGTAAAGCTCTGATCACAATTCTTAGTATTTTCCCATAATGTAAAGCACATCTCACTAAAAGATGTATACTGCAATACATTATGGGTGGGGTCACCACCCAGACCGGTTTCAACCTTTTTTGAGGTCTCCTCAGTGAGTAGCTAGACCCTAAATACCAAGGTTTTAGTAATACAGAGCCTTATCAACTTTACCTATACAAGTTGCTGCAAGGTGTTTTTATTTTTAATAAGAATCTCTGGAGAATTGAAACCGGTCTGGGTAGTGACCCCACCCATAATGTATTGCAGTATACATCTTTTAGTGAGATGTGCTTTACATTATGGGAAAATTCTAAGAATAGTGATCAGAGCTTTACCCACCTTTACAATGAGTTGCCCTGGTGATGTACCATCTTTAGACTTGAACTACGTTTCAGGCGCAAACTTAACTGTTTGCATACTTGGGATTAGGAGTAAAAATAATCATGCTTATAAAATTACTTGGTTATCCTAATATATATAAGTAGAAAGTATTTTACCTTGGGTATAATAAATGTTAAAGATACCAAGCTATTTTAAACCTAGTTTTACTCCATTTCCCAAGTAGGCAAACAGACAAACAAGTCAAGTTTGCGCCTGCAAGTGTTGCAAGTCTAGCTGATCCTGTACGTAGTGCAAGACCAAGGCAACTCATGGTAAAAGTAGAATAAGCTCTGATCACTAATCTTAATATTTACCCTTAATGCAAAACACATCTCCTGAAGGAGATGTATGATGCTTTGTATTAAAGGCAAGGGGGGGGTACTACCCGGACCAGTTTCGACTTTTATTGAGTTCTCATCAGTGGGAGCCAGGCTAGAAATACCAAGATTTTAGTAATACAGAGCTTATAAGTATTTTACCAGAATAAGTTACCATAAGGTAACTTATTCTGGTAAAATACTTAACTTATTTAATAAGGTGTTTTAACCTTATTAAATAAAAATCTCAGGAGGAGATATAAATGTAGAAAGTATTTTACCTTGGGTATAATAAATGTTAAAGATACCAAGCTATTTTAAACCTGGTTTTACTCCATTTCCCAAGTAAGCAAACAGACAAACAAGTCAAGTTTGCGCCTGCAAGTGTTGCAAGTCTAGCTGATCCTGTACGTAGTGCAAGACCAATCTTAGTAAATCTTGGTATTTCTAGCCTGACTCCCACTGATAAGACCTGAATAAAAGTCGAAACCGGTCTGGTCAGTGGCCCCCTTGCCTTTAATACATCATACATCTCCTTCAGGAGATGTATGATGCTTTATATATATATATATATATATATATATATATATATATATATATATATATATATATATATATATATACAGTAGTGTAGTGAGTTGTGGAAATTTTAACAAAGTGCTCGCATCGTCGAGCAAAAAAAAAAAAAAAAAGTCTAACTTGGCCCTTATAATACTTATATTGTGACTTTGTAGTGCTTCTGACAGATATGATAATTCCTGTTGGATATCAATCATTAATGCTAGATCTTTTAAAAATTTCAAATTGAGAAGTCAGTTTAAAAAGCCCTTATATTTATCGTTCGATGCAAAATGCTTGCATAAAGCTGGGTAATTTCTCCACAATGCAAGAGCCGCGTGTAAACTGCAAGCTGCCCATCGTGATCCAAACACACGGCCGGTCTTTAAAATTTCGATACAAAGGTCTTTTGCAATCGTATTTAATTCTCGTTGATTTTTTGGTGATTGATGATAAAATGCATATAATTTATCCATAAATATTTCAAATTGATTTATTTCTTTAATGTTTTTTATCGAGTCGTCTAATGCTAAGTGTAAACGATATGAGCGCAAAGCCAAATCACAAAGTTGGGAAAATTTTGTAGAAGCTTAATTAGCAACACCTGATTTGTTTCCTAACATTACACTAGCTCTATCAGAACAAAATGCGATGAAATGATTTTTTATATAGTTATCAGAAAATCCATATGAATTTAAAGTAGCAATTATAGTAGCATGTATACATTCCACGGTGGTATTTTCTAGTTCTACAAGATTATCAAACAAGAACAAGGGGCTCGCAAATTTGAGAAAAAATTAACAAAGGGCTCACGCGAGCCCCTTATAGCTCGCCACTGTATATATGTATGTGTGTGTGTGTGTGTGTGTGTGTGTATATATATGTATACACACACGGTATGCCAGCAACGCATTTAGGAGCATCAGGACTTTTCAGAAATTTATCAGTATTGAATGTTTATCTTAGGCTACGAAATATGGACCGATTAACTGGTAGTAGAGAAGGGTTTAAGTTTCACAGATTTTTTTTTTTCCAGTTGTGAAGCAACGGTAATACAATAGCTACTGTTTCTCTGAAGAAAATATTGGCTAGTTTAATTTAAATAACAACTTCAGTTATAACGATTTTTTTCTCGATCTTTTCTTTTTATTTAATAAACTGCTTTAATGAAAATGACTGTGATTTTCAACACCTATAAAGATTTGTATGCACTTTATCTGATAAGGCAGTAATAAAGCTAAAAACAGTTACTGGAGAATGATTGCATGCGAAACGCACAAAGTAAAACTTCTAAACAGAATCTGTTCAACATTCAGCCAGCTTAATGTAGATACTTCTTTCCGTTGCGTGTGCTGGTAGAGCCAAAAATGACATGATAGCTTTAGTGGAGATTTGTCTCGCAGGGTTATGTAGTTCCGTAACGGACATAACAAGTCTCTCTTCTCGACAACTCAGGAGGGATTGTCGCGTCAGGTGTCGTTCGTGAGCGGAAGGGGTGGAAGAGAAAACAAGTTGGCTTGAAGAGCGGTCGAATTGCTGTCTGGAGGTCAATGACTGCAAAGTCATCCCCCTCCTAGTGGAGGTAAGAAGCTCAACTTCTCCACCAAGACGCGGATATTTTAGGCAACCGAAACCTGAGAAAACATGCTTCGTTCATCATGTGCAGCCCAATTGTGCTATTTGTTTTAAAATTCTAATTTAAACAAGACTTTTTATTATTGTTTTGTTTGGAGGTAACGCAGGATTGATCTGAACACTGATGTTCATTCACTCCTGGCGCCGTTTTTAGTACTGTAAATGCTGGTTTCACACTCGTAGGATTGCGTTACGGTTCACGATCACGGAACACTGAGATGCCCAAACAGTAGAATTTTATTTATTTCATTTTTATGTGCCAGTTAACTGAAGGTAAATATGCTAGATAGATAAATGAACAGTTGTCGAAATGTGGAAAATTTTCCATATACCGGTCTGTTTCAAGGTTATTTGCGCACATGACCTATATTGCATGTTTTTTGGCCAACGTTTAGTAACGTCAGCTGTTGAACTGATCAAATACCGAGTATCAAAAAAAAAAAAAAAAAAGAAAAAGCCATGATACTTAAAACGACGAACACGTTTTACCAGCATTCAATTTCTGAGGTTTTACTTTATCTGGGGAGCGATACCTCTAGGTTCTTTATCTGCTCGAGAAGGAACAGAAAAACGAGCGAATGGTCTGAAACAATATAGACAACTATAGGGAAAGTATCATGAGAACAGTTCCGCTTATTTAAATGGGGCCAACAACTTCTACGTACAGGAGTCACGACTTGTATAGAACTGAATTGTTTAAGTACAATACGAACAAAGAAATGAAGGCATTTTCTAGTACAAAATAAACAACGGCCGAAAACCCAATTTCTCATAATAGTTCACTAGATGAAAATAAGATATTTAAAAGAGGTAGAACCTATTGTTTGGGCTGACGATTTTCTTTCGGTTAATAATAGCACTTCCACACTACATACTATCTTCTAAAGAATAAGAAAAAAAACTATTTCTTGTTCGGGGGGGGGGGGGGGTAAAGTAATGGAACGAAAATGAAAACTGATTCTCAACTCATTTATTTTCATGTATTCTCAGTCAAATAAATTACACAATTTCGAGGGGGGGGATTTGCTCTTAATCCCGCTGGATAGGTTTTAGACAGTTGGGGAAGGCTTAATACAGCAGCGGGATATCTGTTTGCCATGCGAATGCCGAGAAGTGAATGAGAGAGAAACGGACTTAAAGCTATATATATATATATATATATTTTTTTTTTTTTTTCAGCTAAATAAACTATCCAGACTTTTCTATAGTGGGATAAGTAATATATTCACGAGTAAAGAAGCTTCAGTGGTACAGAGTTTAGGTAGCATTTGGCATGAAGTCTTGGTATTGCATAACGTAAAAGACACGATCTCCGAAGAGTCACTAATCGTCTTTTACTAGTGTTTATGATTAAGGATTTCATTGACGTCATAGCACTGCTTTGGATCCATTAGTACTCCCCAGTCTCGGTAGAAACTAGAAACATTTTAGAGCGATTCCCACGTCATATCTGCATGATTAATTCGTTGATTTAATTTTCTACTCTATACTCAACTAAGATTTTACATAATGCTAATACCAATATATATTCAAAGGTTGGGTTTTATGTTTTTGAAAGGAAAACTAGGACACCCAAGGGGTAAAAACCAACCGCAGTCCCAAACGGACTGCGGTTGGTTTTTACCCCTTGGGGAAATTTACATAATTTACATGTTAATTATGGAAATTATGGAAATTAATTATGGAAATTTACATGTTTCTTTAATTATGCAATTTCATTGTAATGGCATATTGTGCATATCACCAAATGGACAACTGTTTCTACAACTGGAACCTTTACAACTTTCAACAGTGGACGATATCCAACAAGCTACATAACCTCTGGTAGGAGTAGTGAGTAGTCACCTTAGTATTTGCATTACTTAAAAGACACGGAAATTATTTGCCTACTTGATAACTAAAACAAAGGGGTATTTATTTATTGTTTGTGTTCTTAATAATGTTCGTTACCGAGTGAAGCCTTCTTTCTCGTTGATGTTCATATTTTTAGAGCATAGAATAATGCTACCTTATACAACACGGAGTGAATGTTCACAAATAGAAGACAGCTGCCAACAACACAGGGTTGATAAACATTACCTGATTTCATATAATTTTGCAAATCTTTCCCCGAGATAGTATAGGATTTTTTTTTTTTTTTAGTTCCTTTCAACGACTGGTCAAACGAACACAGTGGCAGTAGGGAAAACTGAATTACGTTACATCAAAATAAACGTAGTTTGACTTCAGATTAATAGTGGAAACAATGTTGACAGCTAACAAAAGACATTTTCACCACAGTCTGCTGTGGTGAAAATGTCTTCTTTCCATCCTGTCAATTATAATTACTGTTCTGATCTCTGACCTTCTCAGACTCTGCTATTAGTAAATGTAGTCTTCGCCTCGGCTTAGCTGATGGGAGAGGGGAAGCGCAATATTTGCTTCACAAGTCAGTGACTACTTATAATCACGTTCGGCAAAACGTGGTTTTATGGTAAGATACTGAGATACGTTAACGAATATTCATATACTCAGTAATCTCAGACGAAGGTACTGTAAGTCGATCTTTCATTGTTTAACCTTTGATCTAATTCTACGTGCTCTGAATATACGATCATAAAGGTACGCGTATGCCTCGTAAATCGTGAAGGAAGCAGAGAGTACTTTAGTTAATTACGTCTCTCGTTTCCTCTTCCCACCCCTCCCCATCTTGATGTTGTTTATAAGGAAATCACAGAAGATCTGGTCACGGAAGTCTGAACCATAAAGACAACAAAAACGCTCTTATAATATAATATTGCTACTTACACCACTTAAGTCCTCATGTTTCCCTAAACAAATATAGCGATTAACCAAGCTCGTGATTTGTTCTCTCTGTTTCTCGTTCTGTTCCGCCTGCAGCTGTGTCTCAGGGCTTGTCACGTCTCCATTAGATGCTATTGGACACGCTTACGTTAACTCTAAAAAACGGTAGCGAAGATCTCGACTCTGAAGTTGGGGAAATGCCGTGGTAAGGTAATAGAGCACTAGTGCCTGAACAGTAAAAAAAAAAAAAATCACAGCACACGGATCTTCTACATAAACGAACACTTGGAGTCTTTATTCCCCCTCCCCCAAAAGGCATGTTCAGTGAGATCTTATAACAAGCCTTTCCATATTTTAGTGTCGAACGACATCACAAACATTTGAATCTAAGGACTGATTAACAAGACCTTTATTAGCCTTCAATTTAATGGCTGATATTGTCTTTTCCATCTCAACCTCCATAAGGGAATCTAAATATAGGAATATGCTAGTCTTTTAACTTTCCTCCATACTTCAGATTTGCTCATAACATAGATGTCGACTGAGATTTCTTGTCGGTGCTATATGACGAATTATAACAAATAAATGGGTTTTCTCAAAGGAAGGTGAGTTAGCTGGACTCATATAGAAGCCGCCTCCCGTTGAAAAACAGATCCGAGAACATATCATATGTTCTCAGATCTCTTCATAAATATGGGAGAATGCAGTGGGCCTTCTTAAAGCGAGTAGTGTGCATAGCATTAATTGTGGGTCGTCTAAGGATTGGAATCTAGAGAGACACTTAAAAAGGCAGAATCCGAGCGAGGTTCCTGATTATAAGGAACATGTAATTTAGTTATAGGAATTTGAAGTGAGGTGCAGACAAAATGAAACCTGGGCAATGAACTAAGTGATCGGAAGTCTGCATACATTTATATATATATATTATATATATATATATATATATATATATATATATATATATATATATATATATATATATATATATATATATATATATATATAATGTGTGGTTCCCACTCACCAAAGGTTATTAGTAAACCTATAGTACATTTGTACCGTAGGTGGGCAAAGGATTTTTTTCACCAATTTTATCATTTTTTATATTTTTTGTAATTTTTTCTTTATTTTTTTTACATAGGTCGGAAACCCTGCTCTAGAGACCAAACATGAAACTTTTTCAAGCCACTCCAAGCCTCCAATAAGCGTAAGCGGGGAGGTGATCTTACAATAGACGAAATATAATCTCCCACCTAAAGACAATCACAAACATCCATGCTCAAGGCGAGATTAGAACTGGTGATCTGTTGGGTGGAGAGCAGGTACGCTAACCACTCGACCACCATATACGAGCGAAGCAGTTTTAACATATGGATCTGAAAATTAGATTAGAAATAAAAAGAAGTGGACTGGAGACTACGGATAAGAGAATTCTAGAGGAAAATTAGGAAGCGAATAGGCAACATTAACGGTATGCTAAAAATGAAGATATTAGAAAAATAGCTGATATTATTAATACTGAAGAATGTATAAGCAGAGCTAATCTGCGATAGTATGGACATGGTCACTTAAACAGAATTGGAGATGAAAGTAAAGCAAAGCAAGCATTTGAAGCAAAACAAGAGGTAAAAAAAAAATCTAGAAGAAAGAGCAAGATGCGAACATGGAGAACATTCGCCTTGCTTGTCTTGAAGTAGTAGATGAATTTCAGCACCCGCCCTCTCCGGTTGTGACCACTATTCTACTTACTTGTAAACGTGAAGTGGCCTGATAAAAGTCCCGTGTTTGATCTATGCAGCAGAGATATAAGATTATCTAACTTTAGCATGCTCACGGTATTAATGTGTTACAAGTTTATACTCTTTTGTGAGAGCAGGATTCTTAAAGACGTGATGGATGGATACACTTTTGAACGCCCCAGAAAATAAATGGATTGCCGATCACACATACACCACTTTTTTTTTTTTTTTTGAGGGATAGTCCCACAATGAAAGGCACTGTGTGAATCTATATCACAATAGTACCACGGGTGAAATTAGGGCTAAGCAATTCGGAAACTGCTTTAAACATCAAGCATGGTAATTTTAAGTTATTCAAGGCTCCAAAGCAGAGTGATGGTATCACACACCAGGCGATAAAATCATCTGTCTCCTAAAGACTTGCACAAAAATCCATGCCTCGGTGATATTCGAACTCATGGCCTATTGATTAGAGAGAAAGGATATGCCATCATTTTGGACAACCATCCGAAATGAATTCACAGGCTAGGAGATGACTTATACATACACTGATGAGAAACGTGTGCGTGCCGTACTGATGATTTGCAACACATTACAATGTCAACGCAAATGTTGTTAAACCCGTTTATTATACGCACGCTAATTTGCTGATGCTTTAAATCCCAGCTTGCATATAAGCATATATATTATATTTGTATATAATATATATGCAAGCGTCATTAGGCTTTCTCCCATTAAGGATGATAAAACCAGAAATAATTCAGGTAGAATATCCGATAAAATAACGGAATGATTTTGATTTTCCATTCCAGCAAGGAATGCTAGCCACGGTAATTATAAGTGTGTATAATATTATTAGTAAGTAAGTAAATTTAAGTAAGAAGTTTTCAAGTGCTAGGCTGACATTAATAAGCCTTGAACACTTTTTCATCCAGGATTTGATAGCAAATGTGATACGTCTTGCACAGCGGAAGCTATACTCATTGAAATCATTTCATGCAACAATCTGCAATGCAGTATCGGAAAATGTTTCGAGAAAACTAATATATTTTCAGTCTGCATGAATTTCAACGTGGGATGCAGAAGTGGTTGTTCAAGTCCACTAAAACAAAATTCAAAAACTAAAATAATGTACCTCTGCTCGAACAGACGATCCAAGGTTAGATAGTTAT
The DNA here is from genome assembly GCF_054136105.1 of Typopeltis vanoorti. Taxonomy (NCBI): domain Eukaryota; kingdom Metazoa; phylum Arthropoda; class Arachnida; order Uropygi; family Thelyphonidae; genus Typopeltis; species Typopeltis vanoorti. The sequence continues at coordinate 148,513,366 of NC_143551.1, forward strand.
CTTCATTATTTCTAACCGAGTTTGTACATGATGGAAACTTGTTATCCTTCATGCAGCTGTGCCAACTGTTATCTGAAGATGCGGGGGGGGGGATTCATATATATGGAAGGATATGTAGAAGGATTAGTCTTGGTCACATCCTAAAGTAGCCATTACACTTTCAACTTTTGGAACAATCTTTCTGCTATCGCCTTGGGATTAGGGGGATATGCTTTAAAAAGGGCCCTTGTGTTGTGTAAAGTATAAGTAATTCGTATTGCGTAATACACATTTTTAAATTTTCCAAAATAGTTGGAAAGTTGGAAAATTCGTGCAATATACTTCTCTCTTTCTCTCTCAAAAAATCAATAATCATATCTCATCAATGATCACTACATGAGCTGCTCCATTCCCATGTATGTCAGCATGAAATTACTGATAGGATACCCTTATCCTCAAGGGATGTACAGGTTATGACAGTATTTCGTCAATCCATTCGTCCCTTAGGATTGGCGAGTCTCCTGATTAGGGATCACGGCGAATTAATGCAGCCGGCACGCTACCCCACCCATCGGTTGCATCCCCTAAGGGTAAGTATTTATGCCTGTAGATCTGTGTGTTCATGAGGCCAGTTTCCCTGTTTTGAGAGACGAAGAGTACAAGTTTTCAGGAGAAAAATCTCCCCACCTCCGTATGAGACCAGCTAACTCACCATTTGATTCAAAAGACCTGATAAAAGCGTGGCCGGAAAATTCGCCGTAAACATTTTCGCCATAAAAATTTAAACTAACAATCTGGTGACCTTATCAACCAGCTAGTTAGAGGAAGGTAATTTCTTTAAAATTAAGCTTTCTAACTGACCGTCTGCTTGTGTGCTTCTTTTGATAAATATTTCTATGCACTAACTCCGTTATATAAAACATTCGGTGAGCACTGTCACCCTTCTCAATCCTGGAAATTTAAAGTTTATCAAGCAATGGCAAATTTAAAATCATCAGCTACTAGTTCACAAATCTCTGCTCGGTCTTTAATTGCCGATATTTCATCAAATTTAGATAACACTTCATCTCTAATGTTGTCTTTAGCAAAATTGTATCGTAGATTAGATGGACGCAAAAGGCCAAGCACCCCCATCCCAACTGAAAGAAGTAGATATATAATTCCAGATGAGTATAAATTTCTAGTAAATGGTGAGCAGTTTTTATTATAAGATAGTGGTGAAGATGAGAAGGAGAAAATTTTAGTGTTTGGTACACAAGCTGGATTAGATGATCTTGAAAATAATAAGGATTGGGTATGCGACGGTACTTTTAAATGCAGCCCAAATATATATTATCAGTCATTCAGGCTACATATAGTAATAGGAAGTATACAGAATTAGCATTCCACGTCTTTTTGCTTTGCTTCCTGGCAAATCGGAATTAACTTACAGCAAATTATTCAGTGCCTTAAAGAGCTCGCGTTCATCATTAGATCCCGAAACATTAATGATTGACTTCGAGAAAGCAACTATCAACGCTTTTTCTAATATATTTACATCAACAACTATAACCGGTTGTTTATTTCATATGGCACAAAATCTTTGTCGCAAAATTGTTGCCATTGGTTTGAAGTTACGCTATCAAACAGATGCTGAATTCAACACAAAAATTAAATGCTTCGTAGCATTAGCATTTTTTCCAATGAGCGATGTTACTGATGGATTTGTTGAATTGACAATCCGCAGCAAAAAGTTAATTGTTTACGTAGCATCTCTTTTAATTTGCACAATTTTTAAATGATTTCATTATGTTATGTATCACTGACATTCACCTTAATAAAGATTTGCCTTTTTAATGATTTTATAATACCCTTTATCATCCACTGATTATTTAGAAAAATTAATGCAAAATGTCTTGAAGCGAAAATGTTTACTGCAAATTTTCCTAGAACCGATAAAAGGTTCCTCACATCATAGACAGGATTCGAACCAGGGTCATTCAAACCAACTGGTTACGGAGGATCAAGGACAATACTATACGAGTGTGAATATATATTGGTACCTAGTAGGTTAACAGTTGGATTATTTTATAATGTTAATTCCAACCATGAAAGGTTTAAACCTGCTGCACACCAGTACTGTGAGAAGGCAGACTTAGATAACCTGGAAACTTTTGTTTAGAGATCAAACATCGAACTCTTTCTTCAAGCCAGTTTAGGCTTCCAAAGAAGCCAGGGTGGTAGTGTCATACCGAGCGATAAATTTCTTCTCCACTTAAGACGTTTTCCCCGAACATCCATGCCACAGTAGGATTTGAACCCACAGCCTGTGATGTGGAGAATAGTGACGTTATTTCTATGGGACCCATATCCGTAACTGATATAACCAAGAAAAACAGAATAAATAATAAAATAAAATAAAACTAAACGGATATCATTACAATCTAACTAAAATTTTAAAAAAAAATTTTTTTTTTTTGAATTTTAAACTAAATTTGGAAATGGAAGACAAAGCTAAGAGAACTCAAGTTTAACGAAAATCTGAAGAATAAGTTTCTTTTCCTATAAAGAAATAAAAGAATGTATTGTGCTCTGACAATATAATGATGAGTTTTCTTTCATGAAAGCATATATGATATCAAAAAACACTGATCTGGTTGGGGAAGATAAAAAAAAAAGTCCATATTTTAATTTTGAATGTCAAACCGTACCTCAGAAATGTTGAGACAATTAAAAGCGCAGCAATGCTTCCATCTGCAGTGATTTTTTCATTCCACCTTACAATACAAGAATGAAACATGTTTCGGAATAAACCTTGCGCCAGGTATCGGTCAATCGAAAAACTGTCATACGTTTTCCTATTTATGATTCTGAAGCTTTCCTGCTTGTCCAGTGTTGGGAGTTATCCTTCCCAACTTTTTCGCTCGTTTCCTTCCCTTCCTGTCCCACGCGCAGCCAAATGCCCAGCTGTTCTTTGGGCTGCCATTTATATCAGACACACGTCGAGAATATACATATATAATATACATGTATATACATTAATTAAGAATTAATGCACAAAAAATACTAAAATAAAAATAACCTACATCGCGTTCTTATTTATTATACTATCATATGTTTTCAACTCAGATAAGTAAACCAGGCAAGTGGGAGAGAAGAAAAAAAAAAAACCTGATTAGACGGTTAACGATTTTTTGCGATAACTCAATATTTATGTGCATCGATGGAACGAGTCTATGTTAATATGTACAACCTTGTGTTTTATTAGAAGTTCATAACTGTTTTCAATACTGGCAACAATCATGCCAGTATGGAACATGCTTAATTTATCATATTATATTATAATATATTCGACTTTTCTTGACAAAAGAGACAAACCCTCTGCTGAGAAACACAACTGGCATGTATTTGTTTGTGGATAGCCACGAACGACTGTATTCGTGGCTATCCACAAACATAACATGACAGTTATGTGTTTTAAATAAAAGAGGAACAATAACTTTATATTCCTTATTCATCGGGGTCCTTCTTAAACTATTTTTGGATAGAAAAGTTCTCGACAGATTTGTTCCTTCATCTTTTTATTATGCGGTCCTTCTCTTTCTCTGTCGTTAAGCCCCTCCCTCTCCTTTCAGGTTTCTTATCGCTTCTTGGTAACGTAATTCGTTCCCTAAGCTACCCCGCCCAAACAGCTGACAGTCGTCTATGAAGGCATTCTGCTTTCAAGGCTGGCGATCACCTAACAACCCTCCGGCTAATAGTTTGACTACTCCTACACGACTACCCGTCTTGTCTGGGCGATGAACTAATGAAACTGGCGATAAACACAGCCAACACGGAGTGTCCAGGTAATAATCCGTTCACCGACTGAAGCTGAAGTAAACAGAAAATTCGAGTCACACGATACTGTTATGCATTAGCCTTAATCAACACGAATAGGCATGGGCGGGATTACTCTTCTGGACGATTTAAAATTGGAACGATCTTATTTAGTTTGTCATTTTCCTCTCGGTAAGGGACATTCAACTCCTTAGGCACTGAATTTTAACATTATTAATATTAACATTATTTTTCAATAAACATTTATAACAGCGGGAGGTCAAAGGAAAGATCACATAAAATTATTGTGAAAACGAAGATGCCACATCACATAGTGCACGCATCTACCGTAGCGAGTGTAAATTTTATAATTTTCATACATTTGAAGTGGGTCAGTGGACCCGTGATTTTCCCTCTAGTTGATCTTCCTCCCTTCTCCCAAAGTTGAAGAGAAGGGTAGAAGATCAACTGGGGGAAGTGGGAGGGAACTAGTCGGCCACGCAAGTCTTTGAAGCTTCGGAAGGAAAAATCGATTGTTTATAATGGTCCTGAATTGGATTTTGTTTCGTGATAAAACCCATTTCCAGTATTATCAATCCCTATACTGTTACACAATACCTTATGAATATTCTCTGAAGAAGAGAATAGATTAAAAAATTTGCGTTTATAGCATTGTGTCCAGCCAGTAGTTCACATTAAAGTCGTAAAATTTATCATTATCATCAAATTCCTGCCATGTACCCACAAGGGGTGTACAGGATATGATAGTACTACATGAAAAAATTATATCATTACTAACTTCCTATCTACAATTTTCCTCCAAATCAGTCTGTTACTTGTCAAGACTCCAACATTATCAGATCTTATATTTCTATCGTCTAAGGCACTTTGTACCGTATCAATCCACCTATATCTCGGTCTTCCTCTGGGTCGTTTTGCTGCCAACCTGGCAGAGAACATTTGTTTTGCTAATCTTTCCTCGCCCATTCTGTTTAGGTGACCATACCACCTGAGATTAGCTCTGCTAACGCATTCCTGGATGCTGACAATGTCAAGTTCTTTCCTAATATCCTCGTTTTTAATATGATATTGCCATTGATGCCATCTGTTCACGCCTATAATCTTTCTCAGGACTCTCATATCTGCGGTCTCTAGTCTTTGGTCAAGTGTTTTACTTCTGACCCAGCTCTCAGATCCATAAGTTAAAACTGGTTTGAACACTGTGTTGTATACAACTAATTTCTCTCTTATTCCATATGAATTTATTCAATTGACTTCCCACCATACCAGCATTGCTGATTCTGTTGTCTATTTCTATATTTAATTTACCATCTTCACTAAAAATCGTGCCTCAGTAGCTGAAATGTTTTACTTGTTCCACAGGTTCTCCATTCACAACACAGTTGACATTTTCAGTGATTCTGCCTATCTTCATTGTCTTTGTCTTTTTATTGCTGACCTTCATACCATATCTATTACAACAGCTATTCAATTTAGTTAGAGAATCTTGCAGACTTGTAGCGGATTTATTTAGAAGAATAACATCATCTGCATAAAGCAAAGAGCTGACATTAACATCTCCAATTTTGATATCAGGTTTAATACCACTTTCCTTCATAATGTGATCCATATAGATAATGAATAACAGAGGGGATAATGTACATCCTTGTCTCACACCAGATTTAACATTAAACCATCTTCCTGTATTTCCTTCAATTCTAACTGCTGACCTACAACTCAAATAAAGACTAAGTATTGTTTGATATAATGCCCCATTGACACCATATAACTGCACGTATTGAATAGCTTCTCTCTTGGCACCTTATCATATGCCTTTTCCAAATCGACAAAACTTAAATACAGATCTTTGTTATATTCCCATGCTTTCTCGACTTTTTGTCGTAAAGTGAAGATCTGATCCTGACAGCCTTTGTTTGCCCTGAATCCAGCTTGTTCTTCACCAAGCTTTTCTTCCACAATTCTTCTCAACCGTTTCTCAAGTATACTTGCATAGATCTTAGCAGGAACACTCAGTAGGGATATACCTCTGTAATTCTCACATTCAGTTTTATTTCCTTTTTTATATATGGGTACTATGAGAGCTCTACTCCAATCGTCTGGAATTCGTCCCTCTGTCCAGGCTTTCTGAACTATGCAGTGCAGCCACTGTAAGACTTTTATACCACTATACTTCAGCATTTCTGGTCGAATATCATCTACTCCTGCTGCCTTTTCACATCAAGCCTTTGATGGCTTTTTCTACTTCAAGTATGGATATGTATTCCTGACTGCATGCCCGGTCAGTGTTTTTTTATTACTGTGCTGTCATCACTGCTTGTTTCATTTAGCAAATTTTCAAAGTAATTACTCCATACTTCAAGGATATCTTTTTCTCCTGTTTTCATGTCACCTTTATAATCTCTAACTCCTTTTACAGCACTCTTTCCTCCATTCCTAAGCTTCTTCAACAACCTCCAGAATATTTTGCCACCTTCTTGATATTTATTTTCTATATTCTTGCCAAAGTCCTCCCATGACTTTTGTTTAGCTAATTTTACACAGTGTTCAGCATTCTTGCATTTGTCTCTATATTCTCTAAGAGCACAAGCTGACTTATTTGACAGGAACTTTTGATATGCTTTCTTCTTTTCCTTCACTGCCTCTTTAACTTCTTGTGTCCACCAGGGAGTTCTGATTTTTTTATCCTTGCAGACAACCTCACCACGTGTCTCTCTGGCAGAATCAATCAATGTTTCCTTCAGAGTTTGCCACTGAATCTCCAAGGTTTGATTCCTGTTCTCAAACTCTTTCATTTTCTTTTCAATAATATTTCTGTATTTTAGTCTACAGTTCACATCTGAGATCTGCTCAACTTTTATTCTTTAAAAATATTTAAGCTTTAAAATTTTCTTACACGTTATTCTTTTCAATATGAAATTCAATTTTATCCTGCTCAAGACTAAATAGTGATCACTTCCAATTTCAAATCCTCAATACACTCTGGTGTCCTGCACCAGGGAGAAAACATCACTATCAACAATAACATAGTCAATGAGACTTTGCTTATTCCTTGCCTCTTCTCTCCATGTGAATTTGTGCACATTTTTATGTTGGAACATGGTGTTAGTTAGTAATAATCAGTCCATGTCCTGAGCAGAAATCCAACAGATATTTGCCATTATTATTAGCTTTGCTCTTTTCTCCAAATTTTCCCAAAATATTTTTGTATGTCTCACAATCATTTCCTACTCTGCTATTTAGATCCCCAACAAGGACCAACTTTTCCTTTTTCATTGTGTCAGTTGCTTTTTCTAAAGCCTCAAAAAATTCCTCCACTTCTACCTTAGTAGAACCTTCTGTGGGAGCATAGGCACAAATAAGTCTCATTGTCCAGTTCCCCATTCTCATATTTGCCTACATTACTCTACTTGAGACTGACTGTCATTCAAGAAGATTAGCCTCGTATTTTGTGTTGAATACTATGGCTACTCCTTCTTTTCCTTGATTGTCATTGCCTGAATATATATAACATTTTGTATAACTACTTCAAATGTATATTATTTTAGTTGCATATATAAATGTTGTTACTGTTAGCGAATACATTTCAGAGTAGACCTCCAACTCCCAAAACCATTCTAATTAATGTAGGCGATAGATGAAAAAAAAAAAAACGTCACTATATTTTAACTAATAATAAACTAGAGGGGAAAGAGAACCGAATTTATCAATCCTATTGAAATGATAAATTCTGTTTCGTGAAGCTATTCAAGAAAGTCCATTGCCCACGGTGAATGACCTTAGCACTCATCTCGAATGCTCCCTTCTATCTAAAACTAGTGGCCATGTCCTGACAATGATGACATTCGTTTCAGTGTTATTTTTCTTCTTCAGTAAAAGAAAATACGTAGCTTGGCTAACGACATCGAGAACATCATTAAAATGAGCCTGTAATGTCTGTGCAGAGAGAGAGAGAGAGAGAGAAGAAAAAACTTTCCCATTCTAACTGGCTTCCATTGTCTCCGCCGTATCATTTGAGATTGGGTCACACTAATCTGATGGCTTCTTACGCAGAACTCGACCTATTCCCCCCCCCCCCTTCCCCACATATCTGAGTTGTATCTACGAGTACACGACCAAAGATCTCTCTCAAGAATAACTAGTTAGGGGATAGTGTACCCGAAGATACAAATAAGATGAAGAAAACATTGCACATTAGAATATTTCCACTGCATCCATAACCTAATGCAGAAATCCATACCTTACCTGCCTTCCTCTTCTCAATAATCAAAACAAAAATGTTATTTAGTTTTTGCTTTTTTAATAGACAAATGACTGCGTTAGTCGATAATAGGAATTTGTGTCCGAAATACTCTATAATAAATTGCAGCGTAAGTGCAGATGTTAAGAGAACTAATAAAAAAGCAGTAGCTTATAATGAGGTGAGATATGAGTAGACTACCATCGATTGAAACTTCAGGTGCGCGTACCCCTTTCAAAGTACAGTACAACAATTTCACATCTTATAACTGTAAATTGATGTGTGCAGAGGGAACGGGAACGAAGTGTTGTCTTGCACGCAATACTTGTAAAGGCACGTAGTGAAAATAAATTATTGTACGTGTGATGTAAAAGGTTCAAAACGAAGATTGCTTTTACGTAAGGGAAAATAAGATGATAAGATTTGGAGGAGTAAAAAAAATAAAAATAAATAAAAACTAACCTATAATTATGAGATACAGATTTAGCAATCCATTATTTATTGATTAACTGATCTTCAATAGAGAAATCTGTTGACGTAGAAAACAAAATCTTTATTTAGAAAATCGTACAAAGAAAGGAAGGATATAAAATTAAGTTAAACGTGGCCAAGAACTTCAATATGTAAAAGAGATACCTATAAGGACGCATTTTTAGAGAGGTACTTGCCGGCTTCATCACCAGTTTCCTAAACTGTATTAATATATATTAAAATAAATACATCGTTATTCCTTTGAAGGTTACTTCAGGTGTAGTACAAAGCTAAAATTGTAAGAAACTCTTGAAAAATAAAAAAAAAGTTAAATTATTTTTATCAGTTGTGAAAATAGAGTTTTAGCAAGTTAACTTTCCCTATAGTTGGAATGAACGCGCGCACAGTAAAAAAACCAGACGTTTGCAAATGAAAGTATAAGTGATGAACCTGTTTTGTACAATGAGTACAGGTCATATTTACGATGACAGGTTGCCTATAAAAAATGAAATACAAATTTACTTTTAAACGACAAGTATGGTGCAATTGGTTAAGCTTTTATTTATCGCATTGCTATTTCACATGATGTTTCAATGCATCCATTAGAACTGTACTACCATGTACAAACAATAGAATTCAGAAGTTTTCCAACAGCCGTGCGGTCAACGAATGTTAACAACAACACCCTTTCTCATCACGCCACAAAATATCGCAGCGGGATTTCTTAGTTCTCTGTAGTTCGGTGAGTAAAAAGAGAAATGGAAAAAAAAAAAAAAAGGTGAGTAATTGAAAGGATGCAAGTCTTTGACTGGTTGTAATTACTCAGTGGAATGATGTATGACAGGCAGTTACAGACATTTGAAGAAGAATAACGAGCCATTGTTTAGAGAGTAATTTTTAAGGTATTAGTATCAGAACAAAATTCGTACGACAGCTCAAAACACTGGTATCAATATGATGCACCTCATTACTGCTGTAAAGCCAGGATGATATCGTAGATCGAAATCCAATAAGTCCAATCTCTGGAAGACCTGATTAATAGCTTTCGCTAGGAGGCCACTACGAACTATTGAGTTCGCTTGGTTGCATCCAAAATCATCGTGACCTAGGAGGGCGTGAGTAGTCACGATTCTTACTAGTCACGCTATATATACTTTTCAGTAACAGTATCTAGGAAGGGGCAATGGCTAGCGCCATGTAGGTAACAAAGACACGAGAGAGAGAGAGAGAGAGAGAGAGAGAGGGTTTGGGCGGTGGAAGTGGGACGAGGTCACCAAAATGACCTGTGAAGAAAAACAACTGAGAACGAAATCTCTATTGGCCACCTTACGACTACAGTAATAAGATTAGGATTGCTGAAAGTGTTCTGTTGTCGTATTTTTCCGTAATGTACGAGATACGGAAGATGTCCCAGCCATGAACCTTTAGGTAATCTGATGTCATTGCAAGGAAGTAATGATTCAAATCACGTCAACCAAGACGCTTACAGGTGACATTTCATTATGCTCAATGACAGCGAAAAATATAAATAATTGCATGATACCAGCGGATGCCTTGAGGCTAAGTGAGCATGGCTTCAGGAGTATTAAACATAGAAGTGTGAGGCTTAGGTTATCCCAATAAGAAAATTTTTCTTATTGGGAGGACCTATATGAGAGTGAGAGAGAAATGGGTTGATGAAGACGAGTCATTATTATTATTTCGTGATACCTCCAATGAGTCTGAAGACTCATCGAGGGAGGGCACCTACTCTACCACTCCATCCACTAACTACACGGAACTTCTGCTACTATCATCATCTACATTCACCTCCATCTACCGCCCACTACCACCAGTATTTTTCGGGGGGGGGGGAAACCCTGCTACCTCCGTATGAGATCGGCTAACTCCCCTTCAATTGAAAAAATCCATATAAAGATTCCTCCCGTCACGACGAGAATCGAACTTAGGCCTTTTTCAATTGCGCTACGGAGGCATCTCTAAAGGGTCGACTCTGGATTATTTGAACTTATTCTAGGTTCAGTTTCAATCAAGTCATTAAAGGGTAAGGTTAGCTATGGAGAGTGAAGCATTTTCTAGTGGTACTAATTTACAAAATAAATTTTAAAAAAAAGTGTTGGGTTTCACGGAAAATTAATTAAAAGAAGTGCTGAATTATTTTTCTGCATCAAATTTCATAAAGCTTAGCGCCAGTTCTATTAAAGGACTACCAAATAAGTGAAAAAGCCAATTCTCGACACATATTGCAATGCTACATTCGACCGAGCTATCGAAGCCAGCCATCTAAATCCTGTCATTAGCAATAAATAACAAAGTGGTTTAGACAAGAATCTTATTTGTAATACATACAAATTAGAACCGTTCTTTGATATTGGAAGGCAAGACTTTCCAGTTTTTTTAAACTAATTTTCTTTATTTATTGATACGCTCTCTTGGTAAATCCACCTTTCAAGTTTTACGCACTGCTAGTTCCAGGAAGACCATAATTGCATTTAGTTAAATGTTTTTCTTAATTCCCAAGAGCGACTTTGCTATGGGTATAGCTCTAGCCAGGTACCGGATAATGAAGAATTAAATTTCTCCATCAACAAGAGCACGTCTTTTTCCCATCCTTGAGTTTCGAAGAGGAAAAAACCCTACCATCTCATAGTAGGCAGTAGAGTTTTCCCTCCTCGGATATTTCATCTACACAAAACAAGCAAACCTTCCAGAGAACACACGTAGTTAACAGATAAATACTGATTTCATAGCCGCCTTAATTGGTTCAGTATGATACCAACTAAATTAAACCCATCCTAAATTAAGCATTCAGTTACCACAGTATCCGGGAAATTACAAATATTACCATGCTGAATACCTGTCTTTTTAGATGTGGATTTAACTTGGTACCGACATGTTTCCATTATTTTCTTTGAATGTTTTCCATACTCGTTTGTTCGATTCTAATTCACGTAATACTCTTGTCCAAACATAGGTGGTTTTTGGATTTTGTCATGAGTATGCCACATCAGTGTATTTGTTTGTGTGTCATGAGTTTTCAGACCAGCTAGGATTCTGTTGTTGAACAAAATACCGTCATATAGTATATTCATAGAAATAGTTCATCGCATCATTGTTTCGTTTTTTTTCCCCTTACTCTTCCAGCCAAAAGGGGGTACAGTATTACTCCCCCCCGGCACTGTCTTTTCTCCATTTACAGTTACACTTCGGGAAAAAAAAACAAAAAAAAACGTGAGCTTTCAATAACAGCCAAGGGTGTGAATTGTCGTGTAGCATCTCATCATCGACAACCTGTCCTCGGGCACGTGTGCCCGTCGTGGAAGAGTGCTGCTTGTGCATTTTTTTTTTATACCTGAGATACGATGCATGTGGTTTCATGTAAAGACGTGACCTCTCATCAACTTATGATTGCTCGCACCGTTCCTTAAGTCTTTCTCCCATCACATGAGAGTTCGTTCTTTGTCTCCACCTCAAAGAAGGAAGATCCATATCGTTATTGTCTATCTTTCCGGACGGACGACTTGGGATAGTCAAACAGGGTGCAATGTTCTCCCGGTCTTGAGTTGAGCAGCGGCCGGAAGATGGCGCGTTGTGTATTGTTAAGAATTAGGCCTAGTTAAGAGGGTGGAAAATACGATAATAGGATACAAATACTTGGCAGTAATGCGTGCTTGGAACAATAGCTATTGCAGTAACGAAGTTTAGGCTTAACTTTTGTAACAAGGACAAAAGGAAGAATGGCAATCTCTTTTAGCCCATTTCAATGGCTGAGGCTTAGAGACGATCCAGGGTTATTATCCTCCACTAAAGTAACATTAACAAAGAACTAGTAGAGACTTCTTCCTTCTCCCCTACCCCATAAGTATGGAGATTTGTTTTGTTGCCTGTCTCAAAAACGAGACTGTTCTTCATAAAGATTTAAGATTCTAACTATCTTGGCGAAGTTATCACTCGATAAGAATGTTTTATAATCCATTAATGGAGATGGATTTTTTTCCAAATACTGTACTTCTCAAATCCACTTCTATGAACAGTACACGTAGTAGAAGCTACCAGGAAGTGTTATGCTGTAACTAGGTTTCTCTAGATCTCTATCATACATTTATTTATTTTTTTTTTTTTTTAAAGACAGAGAAATGCTATTAGTATAGAGAAGAAGTAAGCATTTGCTCTAGTTGGACATAATATTTCGCATAAATAATAATAAAAATGTAGTGAGTGATGTAGCTAGTGAAAGACTACAATGAGAGAGAGAGAGAGGTGACAGCAGGGAAAAATCTGGCCTCTCGATATAAACGCGCTCTATCAACTACAGTCTGTACAAAGCGCAGGGTGACGAGTGTTAAGTCGGAGTACCAAGTATGTATGCATTGTACCTCTATACTAGTTATATATCAACCCCACATACGAGAGGTCGTAACATTCAATGCAGTGTGTGAGCAAGTAGTTAGGAAGCTAAAAGAAACCTGCTGGTATTTCGTGCACGGCTGAAGGATACAGTTCGTGGGGAAAATAATGTGAGGAAGACGCCAATTGACGAAAGCACGTGTCAGTGCAGAAGCAAAAAATAACGTGCACAACTGTATGTTTAGTTGTAAGTTGACCGTTGAAAAACTGAATTCCGCACAATATGCAGATTCATAGGAGATTTGCATTTATGGATGATCAACGATTAATGAATTACATTCCATAAAAATTAATTTCACGAGAAATTTCGTTTTTCGTACAAATTGGGTCCCTAGATCTTTGTGTAAGATTATTCTCTTACACATTACTAAGAACTGTTCATCTTCAAACTAATTGAATTAAAATACAGAAATAATAATAAACTAAGGAGGCATCCACCTCGCATATTTTCTCAACCCCAAAGGAAACTATGATAGTTTAAAGGTGCAAGCATGAACATAGCATAGGAATAATAATGATAATAAATACCATTAGTCTATGACAGATTCGCAACCGATGTACCACACATGCTTAACTATGCCGACGCAAAAACATTAAATGCCATTTTCTATTTGGCTTTTGTGGTGCGACTTGAAAATTGGTTGAGAACTAGTCTTAAAATGGATCACTATAATCACCAGTTGTGCATTCATTTAATACTTTTTATTTTTTAAAGAAGACAAATCTTATTTACATACCTTTCAGAAATCACGTAATGCAGAAGAAGACTATATAGATCAATTTTATTCCCGCAGTGCATAAAAATGGACGACTTCGGATGCACAAGGATTATTCAGATTGTAGTATTTGCACTGTTGTACATGCATTTGGTCTCTGGGAATGTTTTTCTTCTTGCTTGTACTCTTTGCTAGTTTGTGAAGTTTGGATACTCTAAAGGACGCTATAGCTGTTTGTGACGTTTCTCAACAATCTGATTATGCCAAATGTTGTAGTCAATAGCTGGGATCCTCGCCTTCCAATAGTTAATCTAATTTTCCAAGAATATCTCAATGCTCAGTTTCCAAGAAAGTGAAGCTAGCATAGCAGCGAAGTCTTCATTTTCAGTTCTAAGAAATAGGTTGTCCGCGAAGGGATAGGATTAACGGCAGTCACGTAAACGTTCCTCTGGGGGATTATCCATTATAAAATAAAACGCAAACACAACCTGCTTGGGAGTGCAGGTAGTCTCGGTAAGAAAATTAGTGTGCGTTTCCGATTTGGAACGCATACCAACAGCGGAACTTTCAGGGGAAACTTAAAAAAGAAAAAGACAAATTGCAACGGAAAGCAAGAACGGTTAATAGTTACGGATACGTTTTGTAGACGCAGATTTAAAACTAGGCTCCGTGGCATGGCCGATATGCATGCTTCTCAGATGAAAGAACTTAGATTCCATTTTCTTTTAAAAAAAATGCGAGGAATGTTGCAAGGTTTTTTTTTTTATTATTTTTTATAAAGCAGATGAACATGTTTCGTGGTCTGGACTCTAAACTAAAACAATTGATCTAATAATAAAATTCTACAACAGGGTATCTGTGTGAGTGAGAGAGATCTGTTCATATAAAAAAAAAGTACATGACACACAGAGATAGTTATTATTATTATTATTACGGGCAACTCCAAGGAGTCCTTAGACTCATTAGCCACAGGAAAGTAACTGATAATTCCCATGAATGAAATTCACAACAGAACACGAGACATGCAAGTAAGAAAAGAAACAGAGAAAGAAATAGGATGAAAGATGAGAAAGTAATGTATCCTATTTTTTTTTTCTTCTTTCGATTCGAGCGCAGTAGAATTTTTACACGTCACTGAGTGGAGAATAGTCTCTAGTTTCACCACAGTGAGTGGCGCTACGATTAGTCACATGAGCACAGCACACAAGTAGTTCAAGATGTCGGCTGTTCTATAGGTATGTACAAAGCAGAGAGTGGTACTTATTCGTTACTGCGGAACATGTGTCTCTCATGGAAATTCATTCCTATCTGAAAAATGTGTATGAAGATGACACTGTTGCTGTGAGCACAGTTAGATGCTGGAACAGATACTTTGGTAAAACAGAAAGTCACAGACAAGCCTCGAAGCTGCCGACCAGCGATGACAGTGACGACGGATAAGAATCGCATTAATCTGCTGATCAAGGTGGACCTCAATTCACGATTTGTGCCATACAGTCGGTGTCGTAAATGGCCTTCATTAACGACTTTGGCTGCAACATGGATTGTGCATAGTGAACGCCGAAAAATGCTGAGAGACGAATACAAAGAAACCTGGAAAGTCATCTGCACGGAAGTTCTCCAGCACTACTACGAGGGAAGCTTTCCTGTCATGCATTGTCACAGGTAATGAAACATGGGTTCGACATTACGACCCCGAAACCGATCGAAGAGTCAATCCATAGGATGACAAATTTACCGCTCAAGAAGAAATTCAAAATACCTTTTCGGTGGGCAAAGTCGTGGCATCCGTGTTATGAGACAAACATGGGGCTTGGTTTTGGACCTTTTGAAGAGAGAGAGGCACTATAATCAGTCCAGAACTATATGGGGAGATGTCCCAGAGATTGAAAAAAGTCATCAGTAGAGTTCAGGCCACCAGAAACAAGAATGAGGTTCTCCTCCTTCTCCATCACAATGTCCGACCCGACACCAGTTTGCTCACTACGGATGCACTTGCAACATTTTAAATGGAGTGATCATCACTAACCCGGCTATAGCTCTACCATCTGTTTTGTCCTATGAAGGATGCTGAGATGGATGCATCCACTCTAAGGATGCTATTTTGCGAACGATAAATAGCTGAAGCAAACAATGGAGACCGTTGAAAAATGGAAGAATGATCGTCATAGATGGAGGATTAATCCATACAAAAGCCATTGTTAAATAAATTATTTTTTTTGAGAAAAATAAAAATTACTAGGTATTACTTTCATACCGCTCCTCACATGTGTATCGAAGAACGTCCCGTTCTAGATACGCATGCGAGGAGCGATACCAAAGACAGGTTTGTAATGTGGGCATTTTTTGTGAGAATAATTTCTTTTTTAAAAAACAAAAAAAAAACTTGGAAGTTTCTGGACGAGAACACAACACCAAGACATCTTTAAAGAACTCTTTAAAAATATTAAAATTTCTGAGTAGTACAAACAGAACTAACTTGTTAATTTATCTTATGATTTTCAAACTGATACTGTGAATATGATTGTACATAATTAGCAAAGTTTACTAAAAACAGAAATAAATTTAGGTGAGAATTTTAAAGAAAAATTCAATTGTCTTTTTATTAATTATCATTATTTATAACATTTCAGACGTTGTCTCTCCTCCCATGTCAAGGAGGATGGAGACATCTGACTCTTGTTGTGCCCAATCCTTCTCCCTCCCCACAAAAAAAAACTAGCATCATTTAAAGGATGCCTACCCCTCAATCAGAAGTGTGTATAACGAAAGCAACTGTTCATAAGAAACTTTGATTAGCAGCATTGATAAGCAGTGAGGAAAGCAGAGTCGCTTCGGATGCTACATATGATTTAGGATTCTATCTTTCCATTTTTCATATTAGTGGATTGTTCATTTGAAGAATATTTTCTTACAAAATATCAGCATTTGGAGAACTAAAAATCAATGCAGTAATAAGCAAACCGCGTAGTTCGTCATATTCATTCAGTCATTTCCTGAAATTTTTTTAATAAACTAATCATTCCGTTTGCTGTCTAGACGCTGATCCGCTCACGAACAAGGCGTTGTACATTATGTTAGAAATTTCTCCTCCATTCCCTCTAGAGAGAGCGAGAGAAAGAGAGAGCAGCTGCGCCACGAGTGATTTAGAGTTGTTTTGTTACGAAAATGCCAGACAACACAGAACCCCGCTGGCATGAACTGGAACAGTGTGCGCAGTCACACCCTGTCATCAATATGTCGGTAATGAAGGCCGATCAGCCTCGCTTGTTAATCGAATAGACTGCATTTGACAGGTGAAGTATCGGGATAGAACCAGGAGATAGGATTAGATGGATGGGGGGAGGGGGGGAAATTGATGCACAAACTTGGTGAATAATATGAAAATATGATGATTGAAACATTATGTTTAAGACAGCAGTAGTGGAAAATGGCGACTGTGAGACCATTAAAAAATAAATAAATAACTTGTCAAAAGTTCCCAGGGAAGTAATAAGGAAATGATGTGCGACTACACTCTTAGAAGCCCGATGTTTCATACCAGTTTGTTGTACCACATGTAAATTATGGCATGGCGAAGAAGTCCGAAAAGGTCACCCACCGCTTTCTCTCTGTAGGTAGGTAGGTAGGTTATCCGTCACTGTCCTCTAGCGGGCCCACTCGTGCGTCTCTAGCTAACCCTATGTTTCACACCAAAACATCTGCCAAAGTCATCTGGCGATTGCACTCCGAGCGTTCACAGAGTGAGAGGGTTACTAACCGCACCAACAAGACGCCAACAATTTGCGTGGAAATGTATCGGGTGGTGGAGGATGCTAAAAAACTGACTCTTTGGCATCATCTTACGAAAGCAACAACATACTGTTCTCTCTCTCTCTCTCTCTCTCTCTCCAGCACTGCAGTCGATGCTAGTGATACCGGACATTGTTTTTCCTCTCATTCAAGGGCAGTTTGTTCGGTCGTATCCATTTCCCTTAATGTATAACATACTCGGTGGTTTTTGCTTTCTCGCTTTTGCTTTTTTTAACAGTTGAATTTCAGCTCGGAAATAGGAGCACGAATTTTCCTCCACATCTGTGCTCCTATTTCCATAGCTGGTATGATATACAAATACGTATGTTGTTTTCTGCAAACATGGTATCCGTTGTTGGCAAACAAAAGTAACAGTTAATCGGGAATATTCGCGACCTTGGAAAGTTTTTAAAAACATAGTTCTTGGTTGTCAATTCACAGAAGCTATGCATCATTAATCCTAGTGTGTAGTTATGGCTTCATTAAAGGTGGCACAAAGTTCACTGTAATATGAGCACATTGATTACAATTTATGTTCGGATATTATGTGCGACCTGACTTACCATATAAGAAACACTTGGCACAAATGATGCGTAGGCAAGAATTTTAGTTAGAAGGTATGAGAGAGGGAAGCGATGAATGTTAGGTGTTAGAACTATGGAAGTCATAAGCAGTTATTCTTAATTTATATGCCCGTAGTTTTCCAGGATTGTATAATGCGATGTGGAATTAGTTGAGTCAGATTTCTTGGACACAAAGAGCCATAATTTTAAACGAGAAGTTCACAAATTAGCAGCGTTTGTTCTAATTTATACTTTTTTTACCTTATGAAAATAAAATAGGAATTCAGACAAATTTCTGGATGTACACTTTCAGGATAAAATCACAAACGTAATGTCAGTTCAGTTTTTGTGGTAGAATATTAGCAATATGATGGACATGAAAAGGTGTGTCGTCCATCACTTAACAAGCAATTATTCTTGATGGCACCGAAGATTCGACAGCACACTTCACGTAATCAAACTCATCATTCAGCAGTTTATCGTCATTCTAAAGAAAAATAAACCTTGAAGATATCAGCTCGGGTATATGTTATACTTTCGTGCAGTAA
The DNA here is from genome assembly GCF_054136105.1 of Typopeltis vanoorti. Taxonomy (NCBI): domain Eukaryota; kingdom Metazoa; phylum Arthropoda; class Arachnida; order Uropygi; family Thelyphonidae; genus Typopeltis; species Typopeltis vanoorti. The sequence continues at coordinate 148,531,898 of NC_143551.1, forward strand.
TTGCAGATGTGCTTATATTTGTTTTAGGTTTTGGATTTAAACCTAAAACAAATTTAAACAGATTGCGCTTTTACAGTCTTAATTCAACAAGTTAATTAGTTATTAAAAACAGATGGAAACCGAAGTCTTCATTATTATGTCTACTTTATGTCCTTTCATCTGATGTAAGCCACAAAGACACAAATTTCATATACATTAATCTGAAACAACAAATGTCTCATCGGCACGCATAAATCGTTATCGGTAAATAGATAAATAGACAAATAAGTTGACATTAAACACGAAGAAGGAAGAAAATTATTGCAAATGATAATAACAAAAACAGAGCATTTCGTAATCGCATTCACATACAGTGACATCATTCAACAACAAATATTCCAAACGTTTTTGGAATATTCTATAGCGAAGTTATTTCAAATCGTGCGTGCCTGTTGTCAAAAAAGGCGTTTACTACTATCGCACTAGACAGCCGAAGAAAAACCATTATTCTAGTTTGCTGACCAGAGAAACTTTCTTAACTTTTCTTTTTTTCGGAGGTAGTCGATCTTTGGTAGAGGCGAACAGATTTTTTTTCTCCCGGAAACTCAGGATTTTAGCCCTCAGCTGAAAAGAATCGACTCCTAGAATTTACTATTTCAGATATACGAGTATACCTGTTAGGGTTTCGTGCCATGAAATGGCGGCATTTGTGTGCCGTTGTCTCTGCCCTGAAAGTCTTCATTGAAACTAAATCAGAAGTTTCGACAGTTTTTAGTAGACATCCTGATATCAAATTCTATCTAATCAATGCCAAATGAAAACCAAAATAGTATTGATAAATATATCAAGACTATTTGTTTTGTACGTCCTAAAGTCCAATTATTATCAAGTTCCATCCATTCTCAGAAACGAGTTATTATACTATATAATTTCGATACGTTTTATCCCTTTTGTGTCCTTGAGAATGGTCCAATAGAGACAAAAATTGAAATAGTTCCATGAATTCTTTTAAAGTTCATCAAAAACTAGTTCAGTTCAGAATATTTTGCAAAAATGGCATATATCCGTATATAAATATAATATATTATTGCATATGAATACACATACTGGCCACTGAATTAGAAATCTTCATGCAGATGGACGCAGCCATCACTTACGCAGCGTATATGCAAAATACTTGGTCACGTGCGTCACCATGTGTTCTAGGCAACTTTTAAGAATACTGCTGTCAGTAATCGTCAATACTGTGATCACAATGGGAAAAATAAAGAATCCGAGTGAAATAAAAGGATTATTGTAGGTGCCCGTCTGGCTGGAGCCACGACTTTGAAAACAGCAGAGCTGGCTGGTTTCTCAAAAGGTGAGATATTCCGGGTGTTTAATCAGTGGAAAAATAACCTCCATTGCTTGTCTAAGAGACGTAACTGTGGTTCTAAGACAGTATCAGAAAGGAGGTCGTCTTCTGAGAAAGCTTGTACGGTCAAACAAACTTCCTGTTTGCAGCAATTGACCGAAGCATTTAATGAAGACTGTTCCCGACCTATATCTTACTGAACTATGCTCAGGGAATTGAAGAGGATCGGTATTGACAGTCGTTAAAGGAGGTCCAACACGGTATTAAATAAAAGTTTCTAATTCAGTGACCAGTATGCGTATAATATAATGCTGAAGTATATACCATTTTTTTTTAAATGTATTATCTTGGAAAAGGAACAAAGACGACTGGAAGAAAGACATAGTCTTACCCATATCTTCTCTCCCCTCCCTATAGCATATTGAAAATTTAATGTTCACCATGACAAACACACACACACACACACACACACACACACACACACACACACTGTCCGCGAGTTGTGACCACCTGGACCGCCTCATCACATCGAGGACGACGCTGTCAGAAAAATTCCCTCTCATTTTATCGCAGTGCACCCCTAGCACAGTATCAGGGCTTCTAATAAGTCCCGTAAAAGCCATTAGTCACGCTAGCTTTCCTGTCAAGAATTAGAATTGGGTACCCTTTGGAACGGCTCACTCTTTCATAATACGGATTGTTGATGGTTGAGGAGGGGGGAATAGGGCGGGTGTTTGTCACGTGTCGGTCTACTGTCTCATCGGACTGTGTCTGCTTGTTACGTACATTTTTTTAAAAATTTCTTTCCTTAGAAGTAAAATTAAACCGACCCCATAAAAACGACTGCTCTAAATAACTGCTTTTACTTGAGTCCGTTTTACCACAAAAAGAAAATAATAATGATAAAAATAAAAATAACTGCAGAAAAACTGGAAATTTTTCAGAAACGCATGAATGAAACGGTGCTATTAGTGGAAGGAAATTCAGGCTGCTTAAAAACATCCGGGACTCAGATTAGTGATCTTGCAATGCAAGAAATCAAATTTTCCATTCTTAAATCGTCGGGAGTGCGCGTTGAGGATTTTCTCAATTTAACGCTGGGATTTGTAGAAACAAACATTTGTTTTTTTTTCTTGAAATCATTCTACAGTTTTCTGCTCCAATATGATCGCTGTAATATTGTTTACTACTAAGCTAGAGCAAGGATCGAGACAGGCGATGTAGAGAATCCAGAAGCAAAACATTTTTTGTAGAAGTTTACTAATATTCTTAATTAAAATATTCGATTATGCAAGTCTAATTATAATCACTGTGAATTTTAATAATATATTTCTTATAACACTGAATATGTCAGTCTCTGATTGCAACAGTAATACATATGTCATTATTATGAATATAATCATTAATGATAATTTCCAAAATAAGCGTTGTTCACTAGCAACAGATAATGTTAAATGGCATGAAGGCATTGGCGCACCCAGGGAGGGGGGAGGGGAGAGAAGGGGACCTTCCCCCCCAAAAAAAAGAAAAAGGAAATAAACACTAGAAAAATTTCCAAAAATATTTTCCTAATTAATTTTTTTTTTTTTTAATTTATGTCGTGTCTTCTATTTCTATGCTATTTATGAATTAGCGATCACATAAGGTGGGAATACCCTATAGCACTCGGGAATCTTGACCGCTGTGAACGCAAAGCGAATGAAGTAGTGTTCGGGTGCTACTTCGTTTGCTCGAGCTGGGCCAGAGGAGATCACGAGTATCATGTATTGGCGATCACTGCAGATGTTCAGTCATAGCTCGTATGCAATGCGTAGTGTGTATTCTCAAATCGTCTACTCAACTCTCCCCCTCCCCAAGATTAAATCTTGAGTGCTCATCCCTCCTCCAAGATTAAATCCTGAATGCGCCATTGCATGAAGGTATAAGTCACATCGTGCGTTTACTGTTTTCATTCTGTGTCATAGCTGTAGAAGGAAGTAAACACATTATCATAGCCCAAAGGAACCAATGAGTAGCCATAATTATTTAATGCAAGGATGATTCATATTATGTACAGTGTGCATATTATATATATATATATATGGGTTACTTCTTGGTCTTTTTGAACTCTAATAGCGAGTTCTCTTATACATCTGCGACCGAGACTGGAGCTGTTTATGTCACATGCAATTTATTATTATTATTATTTTTTTTTTAACCGTTCCTTGTTCTATTCTCTCCTCCCCGTCGGCCTGGTTGGCTGAGTGGATAGCGTACCCGCACCAACAAGCTGTGGGTTCGAATCCCACCACGCGCATGGATATTTATGATTGTCTTAATCAATTCTGCGTAGGTCAGCTGTTTAACAAAAAAAAGTTTTTTTTTTAAAAAAACATACGAGGTACAACGTCAAATATGAAAAAACTAACCCTCTCTCTCTCTCTCTTGTGACAAGTGGACAAATATTAGAGGCAATATTTTTTTTTCTGTGCGTTAAACCGTTGCTCATTGTTCTAATATGTCTGACACGCGTTTCTCTAAAAAGTTGTTTGATTCACTGACTAACTCTTTTCAAATAATTTATTACAAAGAATTAGATCAATTTAGAAAACTGTAGCTGTGGAACAGTCTAAGTTCCTTGTCCAACGAACAAGGAACTTAGGCATTCTGTATATGCCCAGTCCGTAAAAGGAAGCTGAGAAAACTTGTTTCCTCGACACCTACTTACTTGTTATATTTTCTACACCTGACTTTCTACAATGATTTTATTTCTTTTTAAAATCTCACCCACGAAAGGTTGTAAACCTATAGTACATTAGCACCAAGCGCTAAGAGATAATAGAGGAACCTGCTCTAGAGACGAAACAGAACTTTATCAAACCGTTTCGGTTCTTCAGTAAGCAGGATAATTTCACACTGGGAGATGAAACTCGTCTATCATCTAAAGACATTCAAAAAATACATGTTACTTAAGTCTCTAAGAAGCCAGATACCTAAGACCATGACAGGCAATAGGAGAAGATGAATAACTCATGCAATTTTAAGCAGGTGTGGCCTGTATTCCAATTAAGTATTTATCATTATTAATATTCTTATTTTGTAGTAAGATCTCGAAACGTTGCAAAATCCCACTCCTGGAAACACCACTGCTATCGGTTTACGTGTTCTTTAGCTGTAGAAAGAGGTCGCAATCAATATAACACTGAGCCGACCAGTTCTGAATTTAGTGCTGCTGCTGAATAAAAGACCACTATCATTAAGTGTGTGTGCGCGCGCGCGCACGCACGCACACGCACACACAGTAACAATAGTAATAATAAATAATAATTCATCCAATATTTCGTTGAGCAGGCATGCAATTTATTCAGGAAAGTTTGCATTCACGAAAGCATTACACCGTAGACTTGTTTTCCCTGCCAACATATCATCACTCCCTATCTCGCAGTCCAGCAGTTTAAGTATGCTGACTGCTCCAACCCAGAAATTCCAGTTTCGTGCTAAAAATACCAGATGCTTTTAATAAGTATCGTCCGAGACTCAAGTCTGCTTGAGGGCCAGACTGCGATGAACATGTTTAATTAATGAACCGACATTCACCTCTGGCAGCGTGTGTGTGTGTGTGCGTGCGCGTGTTGCATAACACCAGCCCCTTTAAATCCCGAACATCCCTAAAACCAGAAACATTACACGTTAATTTCCATACCAGTGTCCTCTTATTATTATTTTTTTTTTTCAGCCAAACCAGACGTACAGACGAGTTTATGGCTAATCCAGTGAAGCTGGGTGTTCCAGGGCTATTGGCCGACATATTTATCCTCTATCGAGGAGGTCATTCGAAAAGTTCAACTTGTATTAAAGCCGAATACAGGTAGGGTTGACGTGTTGGATAACATCATAGCTAAAGCGTGGGTTCAACAAACGTAATAAATACAAAACAATGATAATATCGAAATTAATTATTTGAATGGATTTTATTGACACATCTAACTAATATAAGCTCCTCTCCCCCGAAAACAAATTCAGTATATCTGTCCAAGCTCAAATTCGATATACGTTTTGTTTGATAACTAAAACGAATTTCCCAATCTCAATTATTTCTTTTGGAATAGAGAGAAATAATAATCTTACTTATAAGCTGTCATTCAACATTTTAATAGTTTAAAATATTTTCTAGAATCTCAGTTCGATTTCGTCATAATGCGAGGAATCTTTATATGGACTTATCAAATGAAGGGGAGTCATCCAGTCTCACACGGAGGCAGCGCGGGTTTTTTAGTTCATGATTATTTCTCTCCATTCCGAAAGAAATAATTGAGATTATTCGTAAACTGTTTCATAAGACAGGCAAACCGCCCAGAAAAACATACGCAGTTAACAATATAACACACTGTCCTCATAGACTTTGTTGTTTCGGCCAGAATTCAAAACAATCCAAATAAGTGATTAGCTCGTTTATCTGTCCCCTCAGATATCTTAACAGAATCTCTCTAACCAGAGATTGATGAAAATTGAGTTTCCACGTGTGCGTGCGTGTGTGTGTTGTAAGTTTCAGTAATCCTATGGTTCCCTATTTTCTTCTGGGAACTGCATAAAAATTGAAAGGTATTAGTTACAAGAAAAAAGCGAATAACACAACAAGCGAATAAAACACACCCGCTTACATAAACCAAATTGCATCTGATAAACAAATAAACGACGTAATAACAATTCGATGTTTTTAAAGCTATGATATCTGATTCATAGTTGCGCGTGGCATCCAGTTATCACACATTCCTGCTGTTAAAGGATGAGGACTCATCTTGTTTATGTACGAGTGAAATTCAACTCTTTTACAAGTCACAAAACTAAAGCAGAAGCTAAATACCACACACGTCGTAGTCAGCTATATGTGATATTTAGAGTGTTTGTTTCAAAAAAATGTATGAATATTATATTTAACATTATTATATGACTGTGAATATCTTATCCTAATTTACGCTCACGCGTAGACCTATACATTTTACCGTATTCCTAGAGGTGTCCTATTGCCTGTAGAAGCGTGTGTTCAGGGGGCCGGTTTGCCTGGTCTAGGGGACGAAAAACCCGAGTTTCCGAGTGAAAAAAATCCCCTACATCCGTATGTGACCTGCTAACTCGCCTTTAGTCGAAAGAGACCAGATAAAGGTTCCTCACGTCATCACTGACGGAAATCGAACCCAGTTATTTCCGATACCTGGGTTCGATTTCTCATTCGGTGAATTAGGTGAATCACTGCTTTCCCCCCACCCACCCACACAGGGACGCGCCGACCATATGTACAATGTGTGCGACGCACACAGGCGCCAGGATAGTAAAGGTGCCAAAAAGGAGGAAATGCTTAAAAAAAAAACGTTTTTTTAAAGTGATTTTTTTATTGGAGGGGGGGGGGATGGGGGCGCCAACTAAAGTTTTGCACACAGGCGCCGGACACTACTGGCGCGCCCCTGCACACACACACATACACCACTTCCACCATCGGCACCGAGTTTGTTGTCCTCCGACTGAGATGGTGGTTTCCTCCTGGAGCTCTGATATTTTCTTCACAATTATAAAATTGATTTCTGAACACATTTGTAGTAGGGACATTACTCTGAAATGTCACTACTACCAATGTCACTCTAAAATGTCACTAATGTGAATTTGGATAATTTGTGAGTTTATGCTATTACTGTCCTAAATGGACTTCAGACTTCTGGTGGAAAGGAGTCTTAAGTCCATATGATAATAATAATAATGTGACATTGAACCAATACATAAATATACCCTTAAAAGGACTTATCTTTTTATCTCATACTTCAGTAGTTGTTCAACCTATAGTACTCGTACATTAGTAATAGATGAGAAGAAAGAGAAATTCGTTCTGTGAGCTTGAAGTCGAAGTGTTAAGGAATGTGGAACATCTTGTTTTAACAAATTTAGGAGAGCGAGCGGGATTAAATGCCAGTTCTGACGAGGAGTGATGACCATGGAAACATCTGTAGAAAATGCAAGTAGCAAGCTGAACGTCAGTGTGAGAAAGAACGGAATGAGTTGGTGAGAGACCGTCATTAATCAATTGTTCTCTTCTGTACTGAATCAAGTATCTTAGAGGGCTCTTATACGTATCATCCCCAATGTGAGAATATCAGTCCATCGTTGGACAACTTTTTCATTTATATAGAATTAATAATTATCAGAGGGAAAGCAGAAAACCTGATTTCTTGCTTGTTGAGAAGGCCATAATGTAAGAGGTTTATGCCAAGAAAGAATGGAGGTTTTACAGCCACTCCAAAGAAGAGAAGAGAAATATCGTCTTCTACAAAGATTTGAGTATTGAAAAGAATCAAGAAAAGGTTTTTTTTCTTTTTCTTTTTTTTAATTATTTTTCAAAAAGTAAAACAGGACTGATGTTGACTAGCATTGAAAACAATAATTGTTGTCAGAATTTCACTAAAAATAGTTGGGAATCTAAATTTAGGGTTGTAGAAGTCAATATTCTGGAAGTTGTGTTAATTTCTTCATTGCGAAGGAGTGTAGCGGACTATCGTCTCAAACTGGAGGGGTGATTGCTATACAGAATGAAGAGAATAAGTGACATAATCAATCTTGTGGCAGTTTAGACTTAGCTGCAATGTTAGAGGATAAAAATCCATCCACCACCATCACACATAATGCGCAATTAAAGAGAAAGCTAGGAATTTCTACAACTAGAAACTAGTTGTAAAAGTAGAGGTCATTGTATGATGAGAGCTTACTAAACAGGTCTTTTTGCTAAACAAGTTCAATTGCTACATGACCACGAACCAAACTTTTGCATAGAATTTGTCTAAAGATGGGTGGCATAAGCAAGAAGTCCCTTCTGTTGACCGAGAGTAGTGAGATTCGCACTAGCCATCGTTTATTAGTCGAGAGTTCCAGGTGCATTGTAGCTTTATTGTTTATCTCCATGACTTGAAACGATGGAAATTGGACAGTAGTTTGAGTAAATATTTGTTACCCGTCTTAAAAATGGATTGAATATGTACTAATTTCTGAGTTGCAGGACAGATACCAGTGAATAGGACAGGGGGGGGGGGAAGCAGCATAGAAGAGGATTCGGTTCCAAATCTTCAGAACAATCGGAGTAAAGCTATTAGGACTAGGTGGGCCAGTTTGAATAAGATCTTCTGATCTCTTTTTGGCAAATGATTGTTGTTGTGTATGGAATGGTAGGATGACATTTACAAAGATCATTAGTGCAAGAACTGAAGGAAAATTAAGAATCCAGGAGATCAGTATTTTCTGTAGAAAACAAAGCAATAAACCACCTCAGTGCAAAAGACAAAAGAGGTGGAAACAGGTTGGTTGGATGAAAGCTGTGGTCACTAACTTTGGCAGGAGACCAAAAATAATGAGTGCTATTTGGATGATGAGTTTTCTGCTTTCGGAGCTATCAAAATCAATTTTGGATGTGCTAACAATTTGTTAACTATAAAGGAAAATGAACATTTCAATGAAAATCAATTCGGATACGTTTGATTATTCTCTATTACTGATATGACATAGTTGGAGAACGAACCAAGAATGAGATAAGGATAAGAATTTAAAGTGGAACACGGGAACAAGTGTTTTCATATAAGTAAGAAGAAAACTGTTTAGTAATTTGTCCTCAACAAATACTTGAATCAGAAGACTGAAAACAGTATTCTAAACAAGGAAATAAGACACAGAAATTACAAAGATGATATCACTCAGCATTCTGATACTGCGAAACAACGCAAAGCTACTGTGTAAGTGTTGCTCTATAGGAGAAGGCGTCAATAGTAGGCTGTGAGATGAATTGCCTAGTGGACAAATAACATCCAGAAGTACACTGTCCATTGATCAAGTGTGTTGGGAGAGTGGTTAAAGATTGTCCAGTATTCTGATATGGATGTGAACAATTTTCGAAATCATTGTGAGATAATTAAATAATAGTAAAGGCTAAGCATATTTACCTTGCTGGATCAGTGAAATTGGAAAAGGAAAATAATACCACATGCAGAAATTAAACCCTCTTACTCTTCTGGGCTCTTTGACTTGCTAATTTGCAAATACTGTAAAGTGATACTGCGTGTATCAGAAATTTTCGGGTGTAGCTTCGCTTTTACATAGAAAGCAATGTTTACAGAATCCTACATTCTTATGTGCTAATCACCTAAATGCGGTTATGAAAAGTGAAATTTATGAACTGTAAACATTTCATTTATCAAAAAAACAACAACAAACAAACTAACCAAAAGTTTGTTTGTTTTCTAAGTACTGGGACACCCAAGCGGGAAACTCATGAGTTTTCCTGCTTTGACTTTTTTTGTTATCCTAAAGTGTTTTAGTTGCTCATTTGGCAGTGATTGATCTGATATTTGCCTAAGGTGAGGTGGAAATGACGATTGCTAATGTATAATTCTGGAGCCACTTTAAAACAAAAAAATCCCAAGAAACCTACCAATACATCTATACGCAGTTTTTTCATTGCAGCTGTAGATACACATTAATTTGCTCAAAAACCAGTTCTCGGTTAATTAAGCCTACTGGTTTTGATATTCTGCTTTTGTTTCCGTAAGTTCTACTTCCTTCGATTTTCCTCGGTTAAATCGAGGTACGCAGTGGTTAGCTGTTCTTTACAATATCCCTAAATATACTTAATGATCTAGTTTACCCAGACAGACAGCGACTACAATAACGATTTTTAGAGAACTGTGATATATTATTAAGGCAGTTGAGATAGCGTCAGATAGACGGAAATAATAATAATAATAAATCAGTTTTTACTGAAACCTGTCTGAAAGTGTAGTGGTAGTAGTAGTGGTATATCGTACACGAAACTCGCGGTCCACGTTATAAAGAAACGTTTCAGTTTTTCTTACGCTTCGAACATTGCCATTAATTTCTAGTCTTCTTAGGATACGCATACTTAGAGCCCAGCGTGAGGGAGCAATTACACGCTCTGGCAAACAATTCTGATGACTCCGGTGTTAAGCATTCTACTGCAAGAATATAAGGAAGAGATGTGCGAGGCGGGAACACCGTCTGTCCTTCAGACTATGCAAGATCAATGAACCTATTTCGTGCAATGCGATTGTTCCCTAATGATCAATTAGTCTATTGGAAATCTATTCCGACTGCATCAAAATACGAATGGCCTAACACTCCTGTCCCTGTAGTGTCGTTTACTATGGTTGACATGACTTTGTTACTATTGGTTCGGGAAGACGTTGCCAAAGAACAATTCGCCGATAAATCAGTAATTTAATTTTGGATAATTTGTACAAAATTTTCAGTCCAGCGTAACCAACGGCATCGCAGCTCCTGTAACTCAGCTTTTGACAGAAGTGTCATCTGTTGAGGGGGGGGGGGCTCATAACATTAACCCACGCATCCTATATTCGACAGTACCTCCCTAGCTCAGTCAGTATAGATGAAGCTCTTTGGTCGGAAAGACCTGGGTTCGTTTCCCGTCAGTGACGTGAGGAATGTTTATTTGGTCTCATTTGACTAAAGGTGAGTTAGCTGGTCTCATACAGAGGTAGGGGTTATTTCCACCTGGAAACTCGGGTTTTCCGTCCCCCAGAACAGGCAAACCTACCCCGTGAACACTCATTGAATTGGTCATGAATACGTCCCAGCCATATGCCGGTCCCGAGCCCGGATAAAATTGGGGGATTGGGGAAAGCAATGATGAACTATCCTGTAAAAATCTCACCAAAAATACTTTGTGGGCAATGCCTACGAAGTCACCTACGGTCGGAAACAACTGAAAGGGAAAATCAGAATCAGATCAGAGCTTGCCAATAGTTAAAAAAGGGGAAATATAACAGATGCAAGATATTTATACTTTTAAATCTTGGGGAAGAAAATTTTGGTGGTGTCTAGCTGTTTAATTTAGAAGTTCCTGGAAAATATAGTTACAATTTTTGCAAATCATTAAATAATAGTATGCGCACAAATGTATTCGGGGGTTGCAAAATTTCTTAATAGAGACTCTAAATTTCAACATATAAATCACTTCGTGTTTCATATTTGCATTTCCTAAAAGAAGTAGGTGACTCTTTTATGCCCCCTTTTTTTTTTTCGCTTGAAATTCGTTCGAGAGAAAGCTCCAGCTTTCATAATCGATGCAATTAATTTTTTTTTTTTTCGGGGAGCTCAGCTGGTATAGATGAGACCTTTCGCTAGAAAGACCAGGGTTGCAATCCCTTCTATGACGTGAGGAATCTTTATCAGGTGTTTTCAATCAAATGGTGAGTTAGCCGGTCTTATACACAAGTGGGTGTTTTTTTTCTCGTGGAAACTCGGGTATTTCGTCCCTCAAAACGGTCAAACCGTTTCGTGAACGCATACATATCTACAGATATAAGATATTAACTGAGGATATACAGGTTATTATACCCTTTTTTTATCCTGTATACATCGTAATATTAGACTGTTTTCTTGTCTGTTTGTGACAATGTATTAATTTTTCACATTTCTTATAAACTAATAAATTATTGCCGGCCTGGTTGGCCGAGTGGTTAGCGTATCCGATCTCTAGCCGAGAGGCTGCGGATTCGAATCCCGCCAAGGCATGGATGTAAGTGGAAGACAATCACATTCATACATTCATTCACCAAGTATAGATACACTCTCCCAAGATGGACTGGGTCACCATGGGAGAAGTAGACCCAACCTTCCCGCAATGGGAGAGGCCTTCACCCTGTAGTGGGTTGAAAAAACAGGCTGATGGTCATCATCATCATCAATAAATTATTAATACAAAATTATGTTACGTTACAAATTAGTAAGTTTTATATAATCAGATATTTTCATATATAAAAGTAAATAATTGCGAAATGAACAAGTGTTCAAGGTTATGCTGGCCGAGTACAAGAATCTACAATGCAGGGAAGGCCAAAATTTGGAGAACATGTGACTAGGGCCTTCTCATGCACAGGCACACGAGGCTCTAGCTAGGGGGCCCGAAAAATTAGGAGTAATTTAAGAGTCCTAAACAATGAGGGAGAGGCCACGGAGCACTATAGCGCCTCAGGCTCCGCCCGCCTAGGGAAGAGTGTATGTACGGCCCTGCATGTGACAAATAGTATTGCACCATTTGCTAACATGCGCTATAATAAATTTGTTTCTATTACTTTTTTTTTTTTTTTTTGCTTGTTGCACATCATCGCATTCCTTGAAAGAAAAATTACAAATAAAAATAACACGAAGTGTATAAGGCATCTTTCTACATCAGAGAGGTTCTCTTTAAATTTCAATTCTCCAAAGTAAAAACTAATCCAAAGCATTATCGCTTTCGAGCTTTAAAGTTAAGAATATTAAGAAAATTAAATATTAATGAATATTAAATTGATTTTAAACGATTACTTTAAGATTAAATATTTTCATTATATAATATACAGTTCGAGTATAAGTGAATAATTTAGTATACACTTAATTGTACGACTACGATTAATATTACATTGAAAGTGCTATGAGCAGCGGAGTATGAGGTTAAATGTCGGGTTTTTCCGTTCTCATTTTTGGTGATTTATGTGAATAATTTTTTATGATTGATCGGAAGTACCCTGGGATTTCTGGTCAATAAATTCATTACTTTGGTGATTCTTTCCTGGATTTTGTGAGTTTTGAACTTGTGCCTTGCTAGTACTAATTCAAAAGTAAACATTCCATACAGCTTTCCGTACTACTTAGTACAGCTGGGAGTCTAAATAACGTGAAAGGTTTTACAGAGGTTGAAGGTCAACACTGTAATGCTTCGGGTATTAATCTACAGGCGGAGTGTGATCCTAACTTGACTGCACAGGCGTCGTCTCTTACTTGGGGTACAAAAAAGCAACATGGGGCACATTAAGCAGGCGGAAAAGAGGAATGTTTCAGAGATTTCGGGAAGACTCTAATAGTAAAGACACAAAGGAACAGATGACGTCCACAATCATAGAATTAGACACCCCACAGGTGCCTGAGGATATTAACGAGGAAGCAATGTCCATCAGAAGTGAAAGAAGGTCATAGTTAACAACACCTATATGCTAACTCAGGTTTCCGTTCCTCATTTAAGTGCACACCCTGCTCAGAAATACTTTCATCTGTATAGAGTTCATGATATCGTGACCTGCAAAAGGTACAGTAATTGAAATGGAGTTACCTCATTTGATGTACAGCCGATGACAACAGATAATATATCTGTATCTTCCGATAGTCTGCAGGCGATACATTAATTTCAATTATAACTAAGCTGTCCATTCTGACCATTGTTGGAACCTCATCTCACAGAATTAAGGTAGATATGAAGATAGTAAGTCATTAGTTGTATACAACCTGAAGCTTCTGCATCCAGTTAGATTACTCAAAGTATAGGTACCAAGACATCGAATCTGACGTCCATCTTGCTTGAAGCGACTCCTGTTTTACCTTTTGCTGATCGTTCCCATCAAGATAGTAGTAGTAGTTTTCTGTAATGATGTATAAGGATACAATGTGCCTGTTATCACTGGACCAAGTAATCATCGGTTACACGAGCAGAACCTCAACCACAAGGTCCGAATATTTCGTTCAGAAGTAGCACAAGTTAGTTCTTCATTCTTGAAAGTCCTTGTCACAACATCAATATGAGGTCTGCTACAGATGTTATACCGCCAAATCCAACTTGAATCATCATGTGAAGCTTCATGAAATTATAAGATGCGAGTCTTTTCTTATGACAGTTTACACTTCCAAGACAACATATTCAGAATTGAAATTGTCATTTCCTTTACCTCCAGGATTAAATTCTATATAATTGGCAGACAATAATCAGATGTCTCCAAAAATCATTTGGAAGGTATCTTGCATCGGTCAGCCATTCATTCAGTATTGCTAGTACTAATTCACAAACTTTGTTCCAGTTCTGAAGGTTTTGTGAGGATGGCCTACCATTACTTTCTGACATTATACTGTCTATGCTTCATTCTCTAGCGATAGAAATACTAGAAAGAAAAAAGGTGATCAGAAAGAAGGGGGAAGGCATGAAGACCGAATTGAAGACAGTGAATGGAAAGATTAAGACGCCGAAGATAGGATTAGCTAATACAGAGGAATAAAGAGGTCTTTCATGAAGAAGTGGAAACCAAGAAGTTGGCAGCTCCTTACTAGACTGAAGATGTATGAAAAGTATGAAAGATATGGTGCGATATGGTCCTCACGCTTCTTCGAATACCAGGGATATGTGATGCCACCCAGGAAAGGTTGTAAACTTTGGGAGGACTAAGGATTTTTTTTCTTCTTCTATATATTGCATTTTTATGAGACCATGCGAGGAGAGGGTTTCACACCAGGCGATGAAATTCATCTCCCACCTAAAGACAAACACATACATCCATGCTCACAGCGTGATACGAACTCACAACTTGTTGCTTGGAGAGCAGATACTCTAACCCCGCGGCCGACCAGACAGGCAATTTGTATTTCTACGTAATACGGAAATATGTTTACAACTATAATATATTGATATTTTTAAAATATAAATAAAATGTATGTATTGAATTAGTTAAAAAAATCATCTTCATCATTCATATTGTCAGCTTTTCCCCAACGACACTGGGTCGTCTCCATAGTTAGAATAAAAATAACGAAATTCACTTAATGTACGAGTATATCGGCGTTATTAAAGACACAATAATATGTCATGTTTTTGATAATGCAACACGTTCCTTTCAGTATACTAATTAAGAGAGAGATTTCATTTTTTTTTTTTTTTTTTCTATTGCTAAAAACCTGAATCTGGTATGGTATCAACATTTCACAAAATTTCCCTAAAAACATACTTCGCATCGAAGTCTCTCTATATTATTATTATTATACGGGCACCTCCATGGAGTCTGAAGACTGATCGCAGGAGACCCAATCTATCATACTTCTCCTGGAACTCATTATCAGACAAAGCACTCACAACTTACTTTGGCAACCCATTCCACTCATTCACAACTCTCCAAGCAAAAAATCTAGTCCTCACATTCCTAATCACACCTTTATTCAACTTCCAGGGATGATCTCCTTGTTCTGGCCCCCCTCTAGCAAATGCTGAAACATTTCCCCCGCATCTATCCTATAAAACCCTTTAAGCAACTTAAATGTTTCTATCATATCCCCTCTTTTTCTCCTATCAACCAACTTCTGCAATCCACACACCTTCAATTTCCCCCGTGTCGTTGGGGAAAAGCTGACAATATGAATGATTAAGGTGTTTTTTTAACTAATTCAGTCTATCCTCATAGGGAACATTCAACAGGGCACTCACCATCTTGATCACTCGCCTCTGAATCCTCTCCTCCGCTTTCTCATCCCTAAGAAACTCAGAGGTTCAGACTTGAGCACAGTAACCCAGATGTGGGCATATCAAGGCCTTATAAAGAGGAATAACAACTTCCTTATCTCTACTTGTTAATGTGTTCTTCGATAGCCAAGTAATCTTATGGGCTACCTTAGCAATATGTCCTCTAAACTTGAACGACCTACCACCACTCCTAAATCTCAAGCTTCATCTGTTTCCTGGAGTACAGTGCCATCAATATGATAGTGTGGCTTGTAATCTATTTTTCCCAAAATGCATAAACTTACATTTCTCATATTAAACTGAAACCCGTGATCTTTCGCCCACACTGACAGCCTATTTAAATCGTACAAAGATACAAGCATTTTTCCATTTTACAAAGATTGTAAAAAAAAAAAAAAAAAAAAATGTGGGCATGACTCCTTGGCACATTTATTTATTTATTTTTAAATCGAATTTCCTACCGTAATACCCTATACGATTTGTTTAGGTTTTAATTTCCTGAATAGAACGAGTTAAGCGCGATCTGACGCCCATGAATCTTGCACTAATAATAGGACAATGTACGGAGAAATGTTTCGACACGTGTTTCTTAATTCGTTCGTTTAATAGTCATAAAACGGTTCTTCCTTTATCAATTCATGCTTACGCTAACGAAAACAATAAAGAAGAGAAAAAAAAAAACTTCATTGCATTACTTGCCGAGCAATTACCGAGATTTCCTCAATCTACCTACTGGTTGCGAAGGGAGATACCGACACTGGAATCTCCTTCATTCAATGCATATACTGTTATGAAAGACTGCATAACCAATAAGAACACCGCTGCTGGACTCCCCGTCATTAAAAGTTACTATTTCAGTGTGTGATTACCTGGTTAAAGACTTTACTGCCTTTTGACTATGGTGACGAATCTATCGAGATTGTGCCGGCATCACTGGAAATAGCACATTACAGGAGGAAGCGTCTTATCACGACTGCACACCTGATGGTCATTAAACAGTAGGAACAGAAACACGTTTTCGTCGTCAAAACTGGTCCACTGGAAGAAAGCATAGTATTTTGAGGTCACGGGAATAAACAGTGCTAAAGAGAGAAATTGCAGGCTACCCATAGCTAATTCCAGTAACTTCTCGTTTACTGCTTAATTCGGTGAAAACTAAGGATATTGCGAACCAGTTTATGGTTGTTTCTAAGCAATGCCTTCGTGACAATTACCCAGAATAAATTACCCAATCTCATACGGAGATCACAGAATTTTCCTCTTGCAAAGGAGACAGTGGTCAGAGAACACACGTCGTTATAGCTATACTACATGGATTAGTGTTGTAAATCACAACCAGCTGGCTACTAAATGCCACATCAACAATTATTCGTGTTATAAGTATATAATTCGTAATACGTGGCATTTCTGTTCATTTACTTAACTGAATTTTGAGTACTTCATGTATTCCCCCCCCCTCCATCCCGCAATATTTACGGGCTCCACAGGAGATCTTAATATTTGAATCCGACCGATATTATAAATCAGTAAGCATGAATTAATCCTAACCTCGTTCTTACCTTCGCTTAGGTGCTCAAAGTCCTGATTTCTTAATACCATCTCGCTCATCGTTTTCATTGCTGTGAACAGTCATAACTAAAAGAGCTGTAGCAGGAGATGAAAAATAAGTGCTCTTATCTCTGCACTACTAGATTATCTATATTATCTTCAAGATATATATTTGCCAGAGCATCACGAGCTATCACGCGAGACTATACACTCCTCCCCCTTTCAGATTACGTGAATATTTCACCAACGTACCCCCTTTGCTCTCCTAAAAACAAAAAAAGGCCCAATCACTATTCGTTCCCTTTTTCAGTAATTAAGGATGGTATACTTTTTTTTTTAATTAATCACGAGGTGACGTCATGGCAAACAACGTAACCACAATACAAATCTCTTTTCGTTATTTTCTGTGCTTCGTTTCCTCTCTCGGATCATGCTACATACTTCACATCAGTGAAAAATGTCTTTTTTTTTTTTTTCTTGGAAGAAAGACGTTATTATATATTATAAGATGACACCCTTTTTCGCCCTGAGACAGCAAAACAGATACAGTTCATTTTGGACGTTTCGCTAGTAATATATAATGCATCATCAAGAAGATAAGGAAGCATGTACATTCGTGATAAGTGTTCATTTATAACTGAAAAAGCAAAGGAAATACACGTAGAGGATTTTGCGCAATAAGCTGACCTTGGTCAGTGCAGCACTCGTGTCATGAGGCAAAACAGTTGACAATCTCAATTATGCGAGCACAATCATTGGAGGTGCATTTAATGTAACTTCATTTCTTGAAATAGTCTCCACGTCTAGGCCGCTGTGTTTTACATATTTAAGCTTAGATTTCAAGATTCATCTATATATAATGTATATACTAAAAATATTTGGGAAATTAGTAATTATTTGTAGGAAAATCTATGGATCTGGGGGGTAACTGCTTAGCTGTCTCTAATGTACGGCTACTATTTCTTCTTTCTTTTCTTGGCATTCTGAAATTACGAACTTCGAATTAATAATGCCATCCTTTAAGGCAAAGGTACACATACTTTGCAGGACACTGGTTTTGAATAATTAAAAAAAAATAACAAGCTAACAGTAGTAATATCCGGTTTGTCTGTCAATAATAATAACTGATTTGTCTATTTTGCAAGTCAGAAACACGGGATTTTTAGGGAAAAAGTTTCGACTTCATCTGAGACCCATTAACTTATCCTCCTTATTTTTGACAAGATTCAACAACGGGTCTAATCAAGAGAAGCAAGTACCGTGCTTCTCTTGATTATCACCAAGGTTGTTGTACAAAGTCAAACTAATTGAATTACACAGGACCTTCAGCTATCGGTGATCCGTTAATTAGATTTTAATAAAAGACTATCTTCCTGAGAGATAACAATAACGTAATCTCACAGGAAACAAAAGAGTAACTTGTTCTCGATATTACTAATGACCGAAAGGGGGGGGGGGGGAACTTACACTGATATAACTGACAGAGGTAAATGTTCTATTTCTACATAAAATCAGCTGGCAACAAAACACTAGATAAAAGAAACAATGGAAGTTGAACTTTTTATTTTTATCTTTATCGCAGGCGCAATACTGTAGATTAATTTAAACTGAAAGACATTTTTACATTTCATTTACTGTTCCAATTTTCCAGTGAATTTTGAATCGATCTGGGTTGCCTTGCTTTACAAGCTACCATCAAAAGTTTTTTGAAAAAGAGTGCTTCGACTGTAGTTATTTAATCATTCTTCAGCGAAAGGATGTATCTGATTTTTGTAATTTACGAAATATGTAATTTATTTTGAATACGCATTTGCGTCACTAAGTGAGCGCTCGAAAAAGTAGTAGATCAAAAACCCACAGCAACATGCTATCTTCGCCAAGTCATGTTATATTCATCCATCACGAACATTAGAACCCATCAAATCCCTCAATTATGTAAAGAGCACCACTCGAAATAGACACAGTGTTATTTCTGTATTGGTAAACAGCACACGGAGATGGTTATCATAGTGGGTCACCAAACTGGGTGAAGTACCATTGATGTGTAGTTTATCAGGACATCGTTAACCGGTACAGAATGGAGAAACGTCGGGGTGGTACGTTACTTCCCGCTGCTAACCGTGTGTTCCTCAGGTAAGTCACGTGATTTTGTATTTAGGTTTGGCATTAAATTAGATAATACAAGTTTACGGAAGCCTGAAGGCAGGAGGATAAAAATGTTTTGATACAAATACGAAGCACACGTACCCTTGCTTTATTTGATGCCTGAATTGAAACAATTGATTACAATCGCACTGGTTCTCCAAACTAATTTTTATGCACCTCCAATACAAAAAAAAAAAAAAAAACATCTAATGACAGACGAAAAAGTAATAGATACTACAGATTATTATTATTTTATGGTGGAGAGTCATCTTAATGATGTCATCTCTATCAAGCCTTTTCGGACATTCTCTCCCCCTCCCCTCACCCAAGCTCCTTCAATGTCCAGATCCAATCGCCCCTTTCCATGTCATGACACATTTAAAAAAAAAAAAAAAAAAAAAAATCCGTAAATACATTAACTTTGCTTTTAAAAAGTTCCAGATGAAATTTCTTTTTTCCTTTTCTTTTCTTTCTTTCTCTCTCTCTCTCTCTCTCTCTCTCTTTTTTCTTTCGTAACTTCAACAGTTACAATAATAATAATTATTAAGATTATTATTATTAAGATTTTTGAAACATGCTAACGGGTCTTTAAAGGGAATTTTTAAATAGATTTAAATGAAAGATAGATTAATTACAATTTCTTGTTCATCATATATACTTCAGTACACTTAAATTAATAGGACACAAGTGAAGACAAATGTCTTTCACATTCATTTCAGCTGGGGGTAGAGTATATTGGGGCCTCCGTAGCTCAGTCGGTATAGACCAGGGGTGTTCAACCCGTCGATCGCGGAGCGATTTTTGGTCGATCTCTTGTGTATTCCTCCTTACTTACAAATTTAATTAAAACTGAAAACATAATATTTTATTTATCATTATTTTGTATTATTTTTAATTCGCTTTAAGTGCATTGCTATTGTTTATTTATTTTTCGTTAAAATTGTTAAATTAGTAATTTTCTTATAAGTCCGGGTAAATGAATTAATTTGGATCAGTGGAAGTCAAACAGCGAGCCGAGTTTTTTACACTTTGCTTATAATACGATTATAAGCAAAGTGTAAAAACTCGATTGTAGCTTAAATATTAAATATTCCGAAGCACATTACATCGATTTTTTACTTAGGTTAAGTCCCATGTGAATATTGTAAAAAAATAAACTTTGTTTGTCTCGGTATAGTTTGTTAGATGTTTTTGTAAATAACTCTTTTGAAGCAAACTGTATATACTGCTTTAATAAGAATATGTTAAGAGTGTTAGAAACAAAGGCGATGTTTTTGTCGACATACATGGCGGCATTAGAAAGATTGTTATTGAAACTTATATGTATGAGAAAGGCTTGCAGGCTCTAAGTGTCAACATCTCCGAAGTCAGTCAGAAAGAGTTCAAACAACTTTCCGATGGCCGGCAACTTACAATCAAAAGAAAGCGGAGGAGAACAAAAGGCATGTCGAACTTGAAACTTAAGATGAAAGACTCATACCGATTCTTTGGGTTGCCAAACTTCATGCGAGGTCTCAGAGGAGGCTTAATAAAAAGGGACTGAAGCAAGCAGAAGGGGTTCCCGGTTGCAGAATTGCTGTCAGAGAGGAGGCCGCCCAGTCCAGAGTCGCCGTCAGAGAGACTGCCTGGATCCACGTTGCTTGAGAGAGGAGTTTCCCGCTTCCAGAAAGGAGCTTCTCGGTTCCAGACGTCGCTAGAGAGAGACTACTTCTAGGCCGCAGACAAGGTTTCAAATTGCCGAAAGGAAGAGTTCCAATTGCCTAAGAAAAGTTTCCAGGCCAGGTTAATCTCAGACATTCACCAGTGTGTTGCGTTTTCATTACAATTTGATGAATCAAACGACTTCTCTGATATTGCTCAGTTAATGGTATTTATTCGCATGGTATTTCAAGGTTATTCAAGTAAAGAACTTTTGAAAATTATACCATTATTGGGAAGGACTAGGGGAGAAGACATTTTTTTCAGCATTTGATGAATTTGTGAAACAACACAAACTTCCGCTTTTTAAACTTCTGTCTATTACTACTGATGGTGCTCTTGCAATGATAGGTAATAAATCAGGCTTCATTTCATTATGTAAAAACAATAACAAATATCCAGATTTTTTAACGTACCACCGTATTATTCACCAACAAGTACTGTGTAGTAAAAGATTAAACACAAAAGATGTTTAGGATATTACATTTAAAATTGTAGATTCTGTTCGAGGAAAAGCCCTGCAATGGCGGTTATTTAAATTACAAGCAGATGATGATAGGGAACTTCTGTTGTACATTAATGTTCGCTGGCTCAGCAGAAGTCAATTTTTAGAAAGATTTCTTGTATTAATTAACGATATAAAATGTTTTCTTGATGAAAAAGGAGATATTTATCCACAATTGAGTGATAAAAGATGGTTGTTACACTTATCATTTTTTGTAGATTTCTGTACGAAATTAAGCAATTTAAATTAATAGAAAGATTTCTTGTATTAATTAACGATATAAAAAATTTTATTGATGAAAAAGGAGATATTTATCCACAATTGAGTGATAAAAGATAGTTGTTACACTTATCATTTTTAGTAGATTTCTGTACGAAATTAAGCAATTTAAATTTAGAGTTACAAGGTAGAGATAAAAATTTAATTGACATGTTAAGTTCAATAAAAACTTTCCAACAATACTTACTTTTATTAAAGAAAAATATAAATGACCACGAATTTAGACATCTCCCATATTTATTAAAAATTTTTGAACAAAATAAAAAAATGCTTCACTATGATTTAAAAGAATTTATTCGTGAAATAGAATTAGTTGAGGAAGAAATAAATTCAAGATTTAAAGATTTTAATAAAACTGAAATGATTGTATTTTTATCAATAATCCATTTCAAGAAAACTTGAACATCACAGAAATTTCAAATAAAATTAGTGGGCTGTTTGATGCAAACCAAGCTGAAGTAGAATTTGAGATAATAAACATTCAGAATAGTTTACATTTAAAATCAATAAACAATGAAGTAATTTGGAAGTATGCACATGAAAAATTCCCGATATTAACTGATATTATTATTATTATTATTATTATTGTTATTATGTGACACCTCCAGGGAGTCCAAAGAATCATCGAAGGAGAGTGTGCCAACAGCATCGAACGATTGAAACCCTTTCAACTACTAACCGCGCTCAAACTTGCTTAACTATATTGCGCGAAAAATTCTGTCTTGTTTCGAATCGACATACTTGTCAGAATCCGCTTTTTAAAATATGACCGTCATAAAAAATCAATTAAGAAACCAAATTACAAATGATCATTTGGATGATTGTCTGCGATTGGCCACGTCTTCATATCAACTTGACTATGAAAATATTGCGAGGTCCAAACAATGCCAAATTTCACATTAACTTTTTTTTTTTTAATCAACCAGCATTTCCTTTAACTTGTGAGTTTATAATCAATCTGTTGTTTTTTTTAAACTTTGGTTTCAAAATAGAGAAATAAATATTTTATTCCAATATATTTGTTTTTTTTGTTGTATTAAAATATTTGTTGTATTCAAATAATTAAAAGTGATAAATACATTTTTAAATACACAAATAAAGTTTTTCGTTGTGTTTTTTTTTACTTGTTTATTTGTGCGTAATCAGATATCAGGTTGGGGGAACGTGATCTATATAAGAGAGTAGATCGCCGAATAACTTTTTGTAGAAAAGTAGCTCGCGCAGTAAAAAAGGTTGAACACCACTGGTATAGACGAAGCCCTTTGGTCGGATAGACCTGGGTTATATTCCCGAATATGACGTGAGGAACCTTTATCTGGTCTCTTTCGACTAAAGGTGAGTTAGCCGGTCTCATACGGGGTAAGTTTTTTTTTTTTTTTTTTTCACCCGGAAACTCGGGTTTTTCGTCCCCCAGAATACGAAAACCGACCCTATGAACACACGCATCTACAGACATAGGACACACTGGGAGACATAGGGATAACTACCTTATTCTCGAAGCGGTCGTGGTTTCAAATCATAATAAGCCATGCCTAATACGAACGTAACGGGACACTAGGGCCTAATATACGGGAAAGGAGTATATTGATTTTTTGTTTCATCAGACGCTCTGCCGTCCGAGCTGGCAGAATGGATAGCATACCCGTTTTTCAGCCAACAGGTTGAGGATCCGAATCCCGGCATGGACAGGGATCAACGAATGAGCTTCTCCATGGTGAGTGGATTTTGCTAGTTGACGAGCCGTTAAAGGCTGGACAAAATAGAATATATATATATATATATTTTAATTTAATAAAATAACTTTTGTATGCAATATCTTTAACTTTTAAATCACAGGTGCAGCGCCACTGATCAGTTTATGGAACTTTTAATTGAGATATATCGTTAAAAAACTGGGGTCTTGGGAGAGTACTTTTTTTTTTTTTTTGCGTGTAGAGTAGGATTTTGTATAATTTGTCGAGCTCTCGGAATGGGATGTTTGTGACTGTCTTACTAATTCTGTGCGGGACTGGCAACTGCAACTCTACCACTTCTAGCAGACTTCACTCCTGAAATCCTAAGAGGTAGGGGAGTGACCATACGGCGTGGAATAAAAAAACGTTTATTTATCAATTATAAATAAACTAACTCACCTATGATTACCCTCGCCTGCACCTTCACGCAGAATCAAAAGTGGTATAACTTCGATTTTTCGCTGTTTTTGGCAAAAGAATTTGTAGTTATTACTGTTCACTAATAACATTTCGTATCGAATTTTGAATTTTTATTAAAATTTCCATAAAGTACAGAGAAGGATTCTTATTATTTACCTGAAAATTCACAATATTTATTTAATATTATTATTATTTGTTTGAGAGATTGGTTCAGTCACTGCATTGTAACCGCTTATTATTTATTTGCTGGTCTAATACTATCATCAGTACTGGTTCAACGCCTGCATAACTCACCTGTTTTCAACTGTCATTCAGGAAGTCCTTAAAACCGAATAGTGCTGTACCGCATAAACTTGTAGCAGCTCAGGTGCACCGTGATTGTATGAAAGATGTGTTTCGGTAGTATATGAAATATACTACCATATGATAGATTCAAAAGTAAAGCAAGTAAAAATTTTCTGTTTTGTAATGTTGAACAGATATTAAATAAGTAGATCAATTTTAACATGGGCATATTAAAGCAATCAAAAATGAAAGCCTAAATTCAAAGAAATATATCAAAATGAGTAATAAAAAAAAAAGACAATACAAAGAATTAAATCATATTTAGTTTGAGGCTGCGGGGTCGGTTTGACGGAGATTTCACCACACTGTTGATAACTGGGGAGTTAGAATTCATACTAGTTCAGAAACCGTGCAGTTGCATATAATAATATGATCGCAAATAAAATCAGTTCGTGCCATTATAGGGAAGTGCTACGTGATTTCTCACCGTTTGTGAATATATTTCATCTTACCGAAAGTTGATACGTTTGTGTGATTTGTGTGCGAATGCATGTCTTTTCACCAACTCTGTTTGATCTGCACTCTTCGAAGTTTGACCTTTGTAAGCTTGTCCAATGAGATAGCGGTAACTGATATCAAGAACACTGCGTCTGCAACTATGCCATATCTAGAAGAATTTCTTTAAAGGGATCAGAGATTATTTCGCTTCTGTGTGGGTGTGTATTTATTTCAAAAATTAGTATGTAAATGTTTCTGTTAGGTTGTTTATAATAATAATCTCGTCAAGCAGGGATCGTAAAGTCAGCGCATTGTGTTCCTAAGTTGTGTGTTGAACTCTCTAGAACAGTGTTTCCCAATCTTTTAGGAGTCGCGACCCCCTTTTATAATAGCCAAGTAACTTGCAACCCCCGCCATATTTGCATAAAAAGGCATTCAGTCTGTTTCTTGCCTTGGTTTTGATATGAAGAATATTGCAGTGTAGCCATATTGAAATAAGTGTTGAAAACCTGCGTGGTGGAATTCTCTATAAAAACAATTGCAGCTAAAAATAACCGTAGTGACCTCCCCCCAGAAAATACTTTGCTACTGCCTTGGGGGGTCGCGACCTACAGGTTGGGAAACCGGGATCTAGAAGCTGGTTTGTTTGCAGAAAGGAGAAATCCAACATTTATAACTTTGGTTCCTACCTGAAGATGTCCATCACCGTGGATCTTACAGCTCCAGTATCAGTAACATTCACGGTTATGTTCAACATTTAAATTAAATCAGGCTTGGGTTATGGACATAGGGTTACTTTTGCTCATAATTATTAATAATTGGTCCATTATCATTTGATTAGTGTCAAATCTGCTCCATCCCGTTATTATTATTTTTATAAGATCTAAAACTTACTCGTATGAATTTAAGGTATTTAGAAACTATTAAGCGTGTGTGTATAGATGAGATCGCAGATGGGTAGCACTAATTTTTTTAAAATTTATTTTTCCAAATCATCTTTGATTAACTAACATATCTTGTGTCAAGTCGTATAATTCTGATATAATAATGAGGTCACAGATGGGTAGCACTAATTTTTTTTAAATTAATTTTTCCAAATCATCTTTGATTAACTAACATATCTTGTGTCAAGTCGTATAATTCTCGTGATTCAGCGGTGTGCAAATTTTTGCGCGCTGGTAAAAATTTACGATTTACGAATACCTTGTTGGCGTTTGGAAATTAAAAATACTTCCACGTAACGTATATGTCAGCATATAAGACGCTATTTGATGTTAAAAAAAAAAAAATTCCGCGATGGAAAACATCACCTAGCCTTCTACAGTAATGTACTTGTAGCGGCGTTTTGTTAGATGCATCCAATGTGTTCTAACAAGCTTTTGCTTTTGTATTATTATTATTCGTGACACCTCCAAGGAGTCCGAAGACTCATCGCGGGAGGACACCCACTGTACAACTCTCCGTCTCCACCACTACACCGAACCTCTACTACCAACCACCAATTATGTTAATTAGCATGTTAATATACTGATATATTAATATATTTTAATATAAATATTTGTATTTAGTAAACGTATTCAGGTTGGCCGAGTGATTGTCATATCCATTCTCCGGCCGAAAGGATGCGGGTTCGAATCCCGCCTTGAGCATGGATGTTTGTGATTGTTCTTCATCTTCACACTCTACCAAGCTGAACTGGGTCATCGTGGGAGAAGTAGACCCAACCCTTCCCCCAGTGGGAATCTAATAAAATGTGTCCAGCAAATATCAGTGAAACCTTACTGGCATGTTCACGTGAATTACAATATACGAAATCGAAGACTGGTTATAAACATGAACAGCTTTACTGGTTCTCTCGTAGGGTAATTTATCATTCATACTGCTGTGATTTCGATGCCTACATTATATTAAAGTAAGAAGCGGTAAGTGTAAAATCATGGTTATTATGGTGAGTATAGCACCAACAAGAAATTGTGAAAAGAAATTGTAGAGGTCATCTTATACGTTGGCATATGCGGTAGTTTCTTTCCTCTCTCCACTTGCCCCCCCCGCCCCCTCTTCAATGCCATTTAGGATTTTAGGCGGATCAGCCGAATGTTATTGATACTCCCTACTACAGCGAAAGAACATGAAAATATGCCTTATAATAATAGATTCAAATTTATATTTTATTTACATTTTTAAAGGTTTCTTCCTCTAACTTTCGGCGCAGTTTTCCTACCATTTGGTTCACTCATCAGTACTTGACAATATATGTCAAATCGCTGACTGAAGAAAAGGAAACATCTGGCTATTACTCACCCGGTCAGTCTCTCTCTCTCTCTCTTTTTTTTTTTTTTAATATATAAAGGTTAAACAATGAAGTGATGGAAAATCGTAATCGAGGGCTTTCCGATTTACAGATTATCCGGATCTTTAAATCGAAGTATATGAATTAAAAAAAAAAAAAAAAGAAAACTGTTCTAAATTTCATCCTATTCCTTAAAAAAATAATAATAAATTAGATATCGAGTCATAAATCATATCCTTCCAAAATCTTATTTAAAACTTTGTAAAATAAATAATATTAAATTGCCAGATATTCTTTTAGATATTCCTAATACATCTAAACATACAGCGATGAGAAAAGGCGTGAATCTATTTTAAATGTTCTGTTAAATATAAAAAATTCAGGCATGGTCTTGATTGTTTTATTTCTGTTGTTGTTTTTAACTTAACATTGCAACACGGCCATATTGCTTGATTTGTAACTGGTGTCTGCTGGTGAGAATTCTTTCTCAATTATTAAAATCTTGTGGCATGACTGACCGGGCGAGGACAGTTAAACTGTAGGTCTTCCTGCTTATTAATAAAGCATGGAGAGGGGAAAAGAAACAAAATTGTCAACCTATTCGAGTATGGAATAACAATATTATTCATTGTTACCCACATTCTTTCAGTTAAACAGTTCGATTTCAGTTTGTGGTATGCAGATTCATAGAATATGTTCTTTAAATCTTTCTTAATTTAAAAATCACTACAAAATTTAGGAAGTGAGTTTTAATAAATAGTTATTCAGTATGGTACTTTCTTCAGGTTCCTTTCATTGCACGCTCAAGTGAAATAGTTCAGATAATTAACTTTTATGTGAATCCCACTTACAAAGGGTTATATGTCTATATTATTAATATTAGTGGTGTGGAGCGCCAAGGGATAAATAACTGGAAGTCTTCTCCTAGAGATCAAACGCGGAACTTTTTTCAAGCCTCCAACGGGTCGATCATTTCACCTATCACCTAAGGATATTCACAAAACATCCATTCGTACCTACCAAGCATCCTCCTTAGTCATCACATTTATGTTGCCATGTGGACACTGTATCATTCTTTAACATCGCACAAGAACAGACCGTGACTTATTCTTTTTATGACAAACCGGGTCAAGCATTTCTCCCAATCACCACTCTTACCTCTCCCACTAATTAAGTAACGTGTACGTTCCTCTAAATCATGATCCTACATCATGCTAAGGATACTTTGAAAAGGTTACAGTAATATTTCGGACTTAACGATAATCAGAAATCCTTTATCACGAACAAACTACTGTCTGTTCTAAATTAAACTCCGAGTTTAGGTAACACGTGCGATGTACTTCCTTCATATCACACTTTTTGACACCATTTCTTAAGTCCACAACCTTATCTCTTATCGAGTGTCACTCTTTTAGTGTCTTTATCTTTACCACTTCCTGAAGATATACCTGCAATGAGGCACGATAAAGAATAGCACTAAAAGACGTAAGAATTTCACATAGCAACAAATTCATGTTGACAGAAAATTTGTTTCTCTGTAGATTAAAGGAACTACTAAATTACATATGCTTGATTACGACTGTTGGCTATTCAGTTTAAAAATTAAGGCAAATAACTCTGTTTGCAAAAGAAATTAAGCGAAACGAAAAATTTAACTGGCTTTTCCAACACTCAAAAATTCTTTCAACATGTGTACTCAATGGACGAATAGAACATAAATAACGAAAATCATGAAAATAAATAATTCTTTCTACTAGCAATTTCCAAACGCAAATTCTAATCTGGTCGTGGATGATCGTGAATTCTAATGAAGTCACTGAAATTTCATTTCTTCCTCAAAAGGTCTAAATACAATGATTTCCAAACTGGCAGCGGTTCATCTTAGAAATTTTTCGTTGCACTCATTTTCATTAAATTATTTTCACAAATTTTGTCAAATTAAATAACTTCATTATCAATAAATCATTTATTAATTTAATAAGTTGTTACTTGGGCATTACCAAGTTAGAACTGGTCTAATGTAAAGCTATCAGTTCAGATTTGATTATTTTTGAAAGCAAAAATAAAATAAATCCTCTAACGCTTTTTATTATCCAAATGGAGTAGGCAGTGCTTCTTGCTTCACAATCAATGGCTTTTCGGTATTGAGAGAGAGCAGTAGAAAAATTGATGCCATCTCATGGTGTTGAAACCAACACTCATGTTTCTGTCCGTAATAGTGCGAATACTAACAGTCGTTTTTTTTTTGTTTTTTTTTTAATGCGGGATTAAAATAGTTTCCGGAGGGGAC
This sequence comes from Typopeltis vanoorti, assembly GCF_054136105.1. Classification (NCBI taxonomy): domain Eukaryota; kingdom Metazoa; phylum Arthropoda; class Arachnida; order Uropygi; family Thelyphonidae; genus Typopeltis; species Typopeltis vanoorti. The sequence goes on from NC_143551.1 coordinate 148,561,221, forward strand.
GAAACCCTTCTTGCCGTACCAGAAGTTGAAAATTCGAGAAATGAACTGAAGTTCCTTTAATCGGCGACTAGAATCCAATCTATAAGTCTTTTGCCGGGCTGCTTAGCGCAATGGATGCAAACATGATTTCCACGGTACTCATTTTTGAATGCAACAAAGTAATAATAATTTGAAACAAAATTAAAAAAAAAAAATAGGGGGAGGGGTGACAAAGGCGATAACTACTAGAAGTTTCACATCACGTTACTCAAGAAAGAACGCAGTGTACGAAGGCACGTCACGTAAGCCACAACTTTTTATTTATTTAGCGTCTGATGACACAGTGGTCATAAGGCCTATTACGGGTGATATTTGAAAATTGTGCGTTCTCTAGCCATTTGTTTCAGGGATAAAAAAAAACCGAGTTTCCAAGAGCCCTTCCACCGCCATATACGACTGGCTAACTCACCTTTAGATTTAAAGATCTTTGTAAAGATTCTTCACGTCCTAGACGAGATTCGAACCTGGGTTTTTTCATTGAAGGTCAGTGTTGTTACGACTGAGCTAAGAAACTCATTAGTTAATATGTCTTAATATATTTCTGAACGGTGTTTCTAAATCAGCGAATCCATGAACTATTTGTAGTCAGTAAGACTGTCGGATGTGGTACGCAAAGGTCTATTACCACTGAACAATGAACATAACAACGGTGTGGTCCTACTGTTCACAGGACCACAAATACAAGCAAACACGCATCTGCTTGCTTTCTGTCATGGCAAATAACCTGCTATTATAATCCTACTTTACCTTCAAGATGTCTTGTGGTTGGAAGATCTGGGATTAAATCCCGTTTAGGAGGTATAGAAGTTTATAATGGCTTTTCATCTAAGGATGAGCCATAAGGATGAATGGGTGGACAATAATATGATACTCTATGAGGGACAGCACGGCTTTGTGAAGGGTCAGTCATATTTGCATTTTGATGGACAGATATCAAAAAGCAGTATATGGAGGAGCAGGATTCAGAAGGCGGGCGACTAGTTGGTGTGATTGGACTACTGCTGTTTAATTTGTAAATAAATGATAAAGGAAATAATTTGAAGGGAAATATTCGGTTTTTCTGATGATGCAAAGTTAGGTTGGGTAACAGTTAATCAAGTAGAGATCTTGTAGGAAAAACAATGAATGTCAGTTTAATGTGGAAAAGGGTAAAGTTATTGAGGGTTTATGGATTGCAAAAGTTGATTGATAGGCGAAAAAAAGTGGAGGATATAATCGAAACATTAAAGTTACTGAAAGGATATTTTAAGATGGATGCAGGGGAAATGTTTCAGCACTTGTTCAGACAGGGCAGAACAAGAGGTTATCCCTGGAAGCTGAGTAAGAATTTGGTTAGCAAGGGCCCAAAGAACAGATTTTTCGCCTGGAGAGTGGTGAATGAATGGAATAGGTTGCTGGAGTCAGTTGTGAGTGCTCTGTCTGTTAATGGTTTCAAGGAGAGCTATGAGAGGCATTACGAGGTGCCTGTGCAATAATATTGTAAGTGACACACGCTTCAGAAGATATACCAAATATTCGATTCATACAGCATTAAAGCGGCTCTTCAGACCATTTCAGGCTATTCAACTGCTGGATAATATGTCTAACGGAAGCTGATAGTAACGGATCAGATTTTATCCTACGGGTCAGGACCGTGCCTTTGATCAGTCAGCGTGGTGTGGCTCATGGACATATGTTTATAATTATGAGCAAAGAAACTACTGTAGAAGATTGTTATGTCTGTTAATTATGTGTTTTCCAGGCAGTCTGCCTGGTTAGCAGAGTGAAAAAATCCTGCCACATTGGTATGAGGATGGCTAACTCATCATTTTTAAAGCATAGTCTTGACGAGTCAGGGTGCTCTGTATGGGCGACATACAGAGCACCCTGTATGTCGTCTTCCCACTCTTACTATATTCCCGTAATCTAATTATTACTTGTACTAAAAAAGCTCCACTTTAGCACATTCGCTTCGCAACCTGCGTTTGAATTCATAACCTTTGTTGGTTGGTCATAATTTCATGTAATTCAACCTTCTTCAAATGGGAAGGAACATAGATTATAAAAATTCTTCAAAAAAAAAAAAAACTTCCACCTCATAATAAAAGGTGGAAACAAATAATGTAACGACTCACTAATATCCAAACTATTTTTAAATGAATCTCAACAACTTGCAGCTATACCAGCTGCTATCTTCACAATCTGAGTTACTCTTATATGATTCCTTCCACTATAAGATTAGCATTTATTTTATCCAGCAAGATGATATTTCATCAAAATAATAAAATCTACAGAATCTCCTCTTTTTTGAAACTTCATTTCAAGGTATTCTCGGCTTCTTCTGGAATATTCACGACCTCTCTTTCTTTGTACTATCCACATCGTGAAAATTACTCTGACCTATTCAAATTTTTACCATTGAAGCTTGATTTTTTTTGTAGCCCAACCACACAAACACTGAGATCATCTTCGTTGGGGAGTTCTTAGTAAATTATTTACATTTGATGTCAATGGACGCCGTATAGTTAGTGAAGCCTTCTGTTAGAAGTGGTAGGGTCGCAGAATCCCTTTCCGATAGTGAGATTCGAACCCGTAGCCTTTATGGCTGGAAAGCGGATACGCTAACCACTCGGCCAACCTGTCTGGCTTGCGAACTTCAATGTTCTTAAGTTAGTTACTGTTGTCAAATAGCGTCTCCGTAATTTCATTGAAAGACAACGGGTCAGTGCGCTCTTCGACTGGAAAAGACCAGTTCGATTTTCGTTATAACAAGAGGAATCTTTTCAAGTGAAGATGGAAATAGCCCTACTATTTCCGATTTCATACGGAGGTAGAAGGGATGTTTCCTCCGGGAAAGTGCATCCCTGATATCGGCAAATACGCCACAGAATACACACACAATTTACAAACAAAAAAATACTGCTATGGATGATAGAGGGAGTGTGTATACAGTGGCTTTCTGCTTGTGGAGAATTAAGTAGTGGAGGTTGTGTGGATTGTGTGAAGTACCTTCCTGCAATGAGTTCTTGAATGTGTCACGTAATAACTTCAATTGCCTTCCCCTTTACGAATACTGCCGTTCAAGTTGGACGTGATGTTGAAGAATTTGCTGTAAAAATGATCGACTTACTTACTAGATAACTAATGCTTTTGATCTTATCCAATTGTCTAGTCAAGCACATCATAGAGGTCAGCTCTCCTCTAGTCCAGGTATAAGCTTCCTCCCATTAAGAATGCCCTCAGGCATTCTCATCCTTATGTCATATAGAACCATAGTGGCGCGAAGTGCGATTGGCGTCACCACACTACAGAAGCATCCTATATTCAGTTGTTCCAGAAAAGTATGTTATTACATTGTTGACACCATTGCATTCAAGCCTCTTTAAAATAATAATTAACCTTGTTTTTATTAACAGTGAACTTTTTCACCACCTGTATGCCCACCAATTAATCGGTGATCATGGATTTCATTGGTTCTAGATTTATAGCAGTCTCTTCAATATCACCTATTGCTAAACATGCGCCATGAAAATATTAAAAACACGTTATTCTTGACATTTTTAGATATTTGCTTGCTTTGTCTGTTCCACCACTAGCTAACATACCTGCCTTTGGAAAGAAATCATGGAAAAGTTTGGAGAAATTCACGAGGTTGCTCTTGATATTTTCCAAGGCATTTCATAGAAGTCTCGTTGTCAAGCTACCATCTTATGGTCTTTCATGGCTTTCTGAGTAGATTGCCAACTTCATCTCTGGTTGTTCATTGAGTATCATGGTGGAAGGTTCTTTCTCATATTTCTCCGAATGTTGAGGTGTACCCCAGGATTCTGTGCTTTCACCCACACCTCTTTCTTATCCAAATCAATAATCTCTTATGAAACCTCAAATGCATAGTTTTGCTGATGACAGTATACACTCTATTCTTCTTCATGTGAGGGAAACCTTGTAGTGTAGTGCTGAAATGATTCAAGATCTAATGCCTCAAAAATTCATCTCTCTGCCATTCTCAGGTATAGTTAATCAAGTAAATTTCAATGCTATTAAAATACAACTCTGTCTTATTTATCAAAAGATTGCTGTTTGGAAATCACAGCCAGAGCAACTAAGGCTATTAGGTCAGTGTTGTATGCTTGTTAATTGCGAGTGTTCCCCTGTCCAGTTTTACTTCTTTTGCGGGATGAAAAACCGGAGTTTCGGGAAGGAAACCTCACTATCGTCATATGAGACTGGCTAACTCACCTGCAGGTGAAAAGCTTTTCTTGGAAAAAAGATATTGCTGCATTCTCCGTTACCTTTGATAATATCCCAATCACCAGTCAAGATCAATTTTCTCTTTTTGGGTGTTAACTTTCACATTGCATTATGGCCTAAACACATTACATCCGTAGCCTCCAGATATCTTTTTTCGTTCATAGTTAGAGAAAAAAAAATGACACCTCTCTCGCGCATTCACTCCAATCGCTTCTTCATACAATGTCTGTTTCCACGTCTTTTTAATAGGTATTTTGATGGGCACTACTCCCTCGCTTTTCTCTAATCACGTATGAGGAAAATATCGGAACCGACACTTAATCAACTTATTCTCAAGTGAATATGTCACTCAAGAAATTATAATAATAAAAATCATTTTTTTTTTTTACAAGGAAGATACGGTCTATTAGGAGTGCGCTCATTTAAAAAAAGCAAAAAAACTTTGCCTTACCACTTTGAAAAGAAATATTTTAATTAAGAATATATACAATAAGTTTTCAAGTATATATATATACAGTATATATAAACCGAGTACTAATCTTTCTCACATCTTAAATTATTACAAGTCCAAACTATATAACGAACAGTAATAAGAGTGGCAGAACTATCGCAACATTTCAGTAAGAGACCCAAAAACTTCAAGAAGCCAATGCAAATTTGTGCGAATGTGCCCGTGGACTCAAACCTTGTTAGGGTAGTGGGGGGGGGGGGGGGAGAAAATCATAGCTCTTCTGTCTTGTAGTGGCAGAAATTTCAGATAAATTACCAATACAGTATTGTTAAAAAAAAAGTTCGTTCGTTCACCCTTCCACAAATAAATAAATTAAACAAGTTACGCATATATCCCAGATGAGTCTTTGACTCCATGAGGTCTTGGGGTAATAATAATAATATATTACTGATCTAGGCTTCCTAAAATCGGACATAATGCGATTTTACTTTCATGCTTTTACTTTTAACGAAGAGGAAGATATGACTTTTGGGATTTTGAATGGGGCAATGCTCAATTGTTTTAAGGATGAAGCAATTAAAGCTGTGAGTGTAAAATCTTAATTGCATATTATTCTGACCAGTTTGTCAAGATGAAAAATAACTAAACTTTCCGGAATAAGATTTTCTTTTATCTACGTATGATACCGGCTAACTCATCTTTAGTCGAACAAATCCTTATTAAAAGTTCTTCGCATCCTGGAAACGAAGTCCTTCCAGTTAAACGACATTATAGTTATCGACTGAGCTAAAATTCAGAGACGAACCAGTGAACTCATTCCTTGGTAATATTATTCGTGGCCTTACAAATTTGGAACCCAGCAAGGATAAATTTTCAATCAGCTAAACCTGGCAGTTGATTTCATACGTTAAACCAATGACATGTGTAAGGGTGAAGGTACGAATGATGTACAGGAAATATTTCTTAAATTTTGTTCTCTAAAGGACAGGACGCTCTCACCCTCCTCGATTCTTCCTGAAAGTGTCTATAAACGACACCAACTAAATAAGGTAATATATATTCAGATTTCTTGCGATAAAATTACTTACCTTGGAATTTAATGGGCAGGTTCTTTTGGTTTAATATAAAAGTCCGTCTGCGATCGCCAAATGCTGCGAATTTAGAGGCACAAAATTCCACCGATACACATTCCAAGACAAACTTATTCTTCCTGCTGTTGTATGCTAAAATCGGACATACTGCGATTTTCTCAAAGCAGGTTTCATCAGCTGGTTTCTTTCCTGCGACCTCTGCTCAAACGTTAACGGATGAACTTCCCTTCCCAATCACTATGGTGAGGGCTGCTCCCCTCAGATGCAACGGTAGGCCTACAACTGCCGGCGCAGAGCGTCTTAAGGCGAAGAGTACACGTGCAGCTGTGACGGACAAAGTGCCTCACTCGGCTTGCAAATGTTCTTTGCCGCAGGTGGGGAGGCGACAAGCGATCGAGGTGGATGGCCTTCATGAACTAATACTGTAGGTTTAGCAATAGAAAGCGAACATCACTCAGTTGCATGCTAACCTAAAAAGAATGACGTGGCTCCATCTCTTGGTCGCTTTATGACTCAACTGCCACAAACATTTTATTTCAGCCACTTCATATAAGGACATTCTTTAAATCCCACCTAATTTAGTCAGTCTAATAAAATTTACACTGTTAGACACGTAGCTTTCCAATTTTTATTTGAGTAGTAAAACCAGTCCTCAAAGGTTTTAGATCAACGATTTTGTGTGTGTGTGAGAGAGAGAGAATAATTCTGAGAAAATTATTTGATTCTAGGATTAAGCATAATTCTCTATTATTATTATTACATAACACTTCCAGGGAGTCTAGACTCATGAGGGAAAGTACCTATTCTATAATTCTCTGTTGCAACTACCTTCATCATCTACACCAACACCATCTAGCACTGACCACCACCACTAGTATTTTCACAGACGATCACAAACATCCATGCCCACGGCGGGATTCGAACCTGCAGCCTTTTGGCTGGAGAACAGATACGCTAACCACTCAGCCAACCAGGTCAATCATCATCCAATTCTCTTCTGTTCTTAGACATTGAATTTCCTGATTAGGGGTTTGCCATTCCTCTGTTGCATCCCTCAAAGGATAAGTATTTCATGTCTGTAGATATCAATGTTCCATGTGAAAATATCTGGGGGGAAAAACATTGGCAATGACGTTTATATTTTTATCAAGCATTTAGGAGAAATGATGCATTGAGGAAATTCCAGTTTGATTTTATGACAGTGGAAAATGATAGAAAACACCATTCTTTTAGTCTGAGTGAGGTTTTCATCTTTTTTTTCTTTTTCCAGTCTAACATGACTTGCAACTTGTTGATAGCTAATTCCAGGGATTACCCATTAATATTTTTGGTGATCTGGATTAAGGAGGGAAAATAAAATAAAGTATGTGTGGTCCAGGTAGGGCTGGATTTATGCATAAGCTAGATAAATTATATTACAGCTTAGGGCCTCAATAACAAGAGACATCACCTCAGTATAGATGAACTAAAATTTATTCGCTAGCTAGGGGTGTCCTAACAGTTATAGCTTAGGAGCACAGAACCACCTTAAATCTGGCCCACAGTCCAGGAATATTAGGAGCAGAAAATGAATAAAATATCAAATCAGTATTAATTTTAAAATACTTTTAATATTACTGAATAATTAGTAATATTAGCAAAAAAGACAAATCCTAATGCCATTCCATAATAAATGTACTTGCGAAATGAGTAGTCTGGTGCGGTAGTAATTATGCTATATCATTACTTTGGCATTCTGGTTTTAATATAAAAATACAATTATTTTTATGATGAAATCAAAAACTTATGACAGTGGAATAGTGATTTAACTACAATCCCTCGTAATGTAGGATTTTAATGTAAGTTTGGTACTGACATGCAGTATACTGAAACTGAAGAATTTTGTTGAGGAAAAGAATGAAGTTTGGAGATATTCAGAAATAGTGGGTCCAGGTCACTATCTGGTAAGTATATAACTGTGTTTTAGTCATTGAATTTCTGTTAGAAACATTGACCATGTAAATATGAAAACCAATAAACATATCTTAATTACCCCCCCCCCCCCAAAAAAAGGTGGCAAATGGAAAAAATCAAGCTCAAACATTTTTTTTTTTAAATTCTGATATCAGGCAGAGTATATAGCAACTTAAGACAGTTACAAAATGAGTGATTATACTTTATTTCTCTACACACAGTTGTTAATGCAAAAACTGAACCTCTAGTTGGTTTCACAAAGCCCTTTGGCTAGAAAGAAAGACCTATGTTCAAATCCCATCTAGGATGTGAAGAACCTTTATCAGGGCTTTTCAACTGAAGGTGAGCTAGTTGGTCTCATACAAAGGTAACAGGGTTTTTCCAACTGAAAACTTGAGTTTTTTCCATCCTGCAAACCATGCAAACTGGTTGGGAGAACACCTGTAATTTGCTGACAAGAAGTATTACATCAATAGAATTCAATTGATTTCATATGATGGTGCTATATCTGCCTGTATGGGTAGATATAGCCATTGTATCATCATTTGCTAAATAAATGCAAGTTTAAAAAACGTAATAAATAAAAAAATGCAGAAAGTTTCTTAATGACCTCAACTTAGAGTTTGATCATATTAGTCAACTGAACAAAATTTTATTACATGTCAGATTTTTCAAATGCAATTCAGATATGTGCATGCAACAAATCTGTTGGTCTTGCTAACTTTCGTTTAACAGAACCTTTGAAAATGCAATATTTAAGTCTCTTTCTTTGTAACATTACATTTTAAGGGAATTTGTAAATAATATTTTACTAATTCTACAATAACCATTTTCAATCCAGCAATTTTAATACAATTAATGGCATCAGCTACATTATTGAATTACACTGTAGATTAGAAAGTAGCCATAACACTAATTTTTTTTTTGGTCCTAAACTTCATGAACATTATCACGAGACCTGGTTTATTAATTAAGTAAAGTATCTGACTTTAAATTATCCATTCCTCCACAACTATCTTGATAATTATCTGCATGAAAATGGTAAATGTATTCACCAAAAGGAAAAGAGCATGCAATAATCTTTTTTTTTTGTGTGTGTGTGTATGTGGGCTGATTATATAGTAGATGTAAACAATTCAAAGATTTATAAGCATATTTTGCCAGAGTGAGCATATTATGAGAAAAATCACACGTACATAACGGTTGAATGAGTGTTACCATTGAAGAATGGTATCCATTATTTATCCATTAAAAACACTAAAAATGCTTTTTATGTGTGTGTGTGTGTGTGTGTACATTATCTACCAATAATTGTCCGGAACACTTTAGCAATTGACTATTGATAACAGCAGGCGAATCCTAGAATCAGGTAAGTCCACCTTTGGCTCTGATAACTTTGTGCACCCTTTGAGGGAGGCTTTCCACCAATTTGCAGCAGACATCAGGTGGAATTTGTCTTCATTCCTCCATCAGACAGCACTGAGTTTAGCGACAGATCGAGAACATGCTGCTGTAGATCTCAATCGCTGCTCCAGTTCATGGAGTTGAGGTCAGGAGTGTGTGCAGGCCAGGGCAGTCATTTAACATCCATCTCTTCATACCATTCCATAACAGCTGCAGCTTTGTGGTATGGGTCCATCCCATAAAAACTTCACAGTGTAGGCAGCCTGATTATCCAGAATATCAAGGTGCTGAGCTGCCTTCGTGGAACCACGGACAACGACCAGTGGTCTGTGGTATATGTAATATATATATATTACATATATATATATTATAATCCCACACCAAAATTCAGAAACCCTGTTTCACAGAAACAAAACATGTTTTTTTTTTCACTTCAGGACCAAATAGTCTGGTGTGTTTTTTTTGCACCAGAAAACTACAAATATTCTACCACTAAAAGGCATTCAGATTACCATAACTAATCTGAGTTGGTCTTCCATTTCATCAATAGTTGCCAGCCTCCTGGCTTAAGTGGATAGTGTTTTGGTTTCCAACAATAAACTCAACTACCAAAAAAGCATCTACTCTCCAACCAACAGGCTGTGAGTTTAAATACCCCCATCTTGGTTACTGGAGGTCTGAAACATAAGTGGGAGTAAATGTTTTTGGAAAGAAGAAACATTATTTCCACTTAACTAGAAGGATGATGACTATTGATAAAATGGCTACAGATGCTACAGTTCTGCCTATGAAATCATCCACAGTAGGCTTCACATATATAAAGGTTGTGCAAGATTCCAGCTTGGCACTATTCAAATGGGTAGCATCTGCTCTTCAAACAACAGGCTGTGAGTTTGAATTCCACCACAGGGCATGGATGTTTGTGAATGTCTTTAGGTGGTAAATGTTCATTGCTCATTGTGAGACCACCATAGTCTGAAGTGGCTTTACATCTGTTCTCTTGAACAAGAAGAAAATGATTATCTAACTCAGAGTATTAATATTTTATGTGTATCCTACTCATGCAAGATGGTTAGCCTATAGCACATTAGTACTATCGGTGAGCTACTGCTAGATCATTTGAAAATCGGCTTTAGAGACCAAGGATGGAACTTTATCAAGCTATTTCTGATCTAGAATAAGCATGGCAGTGATCCCACATCAGAAAATGAAATTCATTTCCATCTAAAGAAAGACATGCACAAAACAACCATGCCAACCACACAACCAGACTGGCAACATACAATAAGTTCATAATCTATAAACTTTCATGTAAAAAGATTCTGGAAACTCTTGGAGGAGCATAGCAAAACCATTTGAGTATCTATAATCACCATTTGAACTAATACTAATACATCTGAACAAATGAACTAATTTGAACACATTTGAACTAATACTGTGAGAGAAGTGAACCTATCTGATGAAGCATGGATCTATTCCAATGAGCTGGTAAACAAAAACAGAGTTGAATAGAAACACAAAACATCCCAAGAAAATTAATTACAAATTTTTGGATGTAATTAATTGCATCTCAAGAAAGCTAATTACAACCTTCAGCCAAGAAAAGTGATACCCTTTCTAATATTGACAAAGATGAAACTTGAACAATATCATAAAAGAGATGTGGTAAGCAGTGCATTACAGTGACATGATGTGTGCCAAGTTGAAGCCAGCAATTTGTAGGTAAGTACAGAAGATTGATGTCATAAGGCATTCATTATGTTGCATAGCACACTGCCAATTCCTATATTGTGAACATTTCAGTGTGTTATGATTTGAGTTCCTATTGCTAGATCATGCTTTATCAGCCTATCTCTTAAGTGCTTAAAAAGCTGTTTTGCCAACAATCAAGCAGTACATACATGGCTGGTACATCATCAGAAGTTGCATACAAAATCAGGACTAAGTTCAAAATTATGTACTTATATATTCTGTATTTGTGTTTTACTAATTGTAATAAATATGCTTATAGATACTTTCTGACTCAGTCATATAAACTGTCTATGCAGTAAATGCACAAGTATGTTAAACTAATTCATAGCTAAGGTATGCTATGAATATTTTTGTTATAAACTTAGCACAATTGCATCTGAGGGACACATTAAGATGACTAGATAGGTAGTTTCTGCCTGAAACTTTTATTATCTTATCAAAAAAAAAAAGATACAATGGTGGTGTCAATGAATGATCTGAAACCTGACTACCCAATTTTGTGCAAACTGCTACTGCAGTTGTCCCTTTTAATATTTTAATATCATTCTTTCATGTGTGTGACATAACTAGTTTCTCAGTCCATGCTACACACTAGATTTAGATGGCTTCCATTAGTTTTTGTATGATCTCTTAATGATTTCCTTGGGCCCTATGAATTTGAAGTTTTGCAGCACTGATGTTACATTACTGATTAGATGTGATTATGGACTACACTGGTAACCAGCATGTAGCATGATAAATTTAGAAAATTTAAAGGGAGTTTGCATTAACAGAATGAATTAAATGGTTTATAGTTTAAAATCATTATTTTCAATCATTTTTAATTAAGCTGAAGAACCCTTGCAAGACAGAGGTTATTTAAGAAACATATTCACATCTAGTCAAGACAAATACTAAAAAAAGCATTTCTGGAGACAGCTTTATTAAGTTTTTGGAATTATACTGATTGAAATTCTAGTTTTATTTATTTTTTTATCACTACTCCTGAATGCCAGAGGATTCAGAATATATAATACATTTGGACCATATGTGATCAGTCAAGTAAGACTGATCCACAGCATTGAGGAAAGTGGAATGATAGAAGAGGAGAAGCAGGTTAGGTGGATTTATAGTTGGCTTGCAAATGAATATTGAGAGTTACTACTGTTATTAAATGTTCAGTAGAAAGTGGAGGAATGATGAATGCCAGATCAGTGAAACAGCATCTGAAAAGTGTTTCACTTTGTTACAAAATAAATTAAATTTGACAAGAAATTATATCCTTGTTTAAATCCTTAATTCAATTGTCAGCTAACAAAGTTATTATGTGAAATATCTTCACAACTGGGCTACTTGTATAAGAAGCTATTGACTTTGCATCAATTGCCTCAATATCCCATACTTCAAAAGCATTGTGGGAAGGGCCACTACCCAGACTGGTTTCAATCTTTATTTAGTTCTCATCAGCAGGGGGCATACCCAACAAGCTATCAAGGTTTAATTAATGCATAAGTCATACGTTTCCCATATACAAGCAGTAAAATGGTGTTACAAGAAGTTACTTGTTTAATCTTTTACCTAAGTGTAAGCAAGCAAAGTTTGCATATGAAGTGTCTTCATGATTAGGCTACCTGCATATAGAAACAGTGTGTGTGTGTGCTACCATCAGTAAAACTATGGACAGGGTTTGAGGTCAGTGAAATAAGGTTATTTATACAGGGTGTTTCAAATTAAAGTACCCTATTTGGAGCAATTTGTAGAAAGAACAGGTAGACAAAATACTCTCAAACTTGGTGGTATCCTAACCATGGGGAAGAGATTTTGACAATAAAAAAGGTTGAAATGAGAAAGTTTGGGTTAACATTTCTGGCACACATGGAGGTGGAAAGAATTGGCATGGAACATCCTATGGAGTAATGAAGTGCATTTCATGTTTGTGGAACAAACACTTGAAACTGCTGTATTCTGGGCTACAGAGAATCCCTGTGCATTTCAACAAGTTTTCTAACATTTGCTAAAGGTTATGGATAGGATTTATGGCAAAGTTCATTATCAGGCCATTATTCTTTGAAGAAATCCATTGAACTGGACCTGTGACCCCACAATCATGGTTACATGTTATCATGAATATCAAGCAGTTTTGTCATGTAACTGCAGCAAAGAAGGTGCCCAAGCACAACAGTGTTGATGCAAGATGGAGCACCTTCTCCTCACAGGATGTGAAGTTCAACAATTATTGCATCAACATTTCACAAAGGATAGAAATGGCCACCATGTTCATCAGACCTTGATCCCTGTGAATTCTGGTGTATTAGAGCAAAGTTCTTCACCTGGCAGATTTCAAAGACAAAAGTGCATACCATGTGTGAAATCCTTCTCAGATTTGTTGCATTCTGATGTAGACAATGTTATATGGCAGTTTTGGTTATTGGTCCTACACAGAGGCCAACACATTGGATGTCACTTTCATTGATCATTCAGATCTCCTTCACAACTCCTTGCAGCATGTTGGCTCTATGGGATATGTTTTTTGTATCACATAATTTTATGAAATGAGCTAAATAAACATTGAATAACTCCCTTTGTCATTGACTCTGAATAATTTTGCAATCACATACCATCCAGTTCATATTAATGTAATTTTCTTTTGTTCATAGTGCCATATTTCCCCTATCTGCCATTTTTGAACTAATTTTTTTTTATTGTCAAAATCTCTTCTCCACGATTCAGTTAGGGTACCTAACAAGTGTGAGGGAATTTCGTCTACTGGTTCTTTCTAGATTGTTCTGAATACAATTACTTTAATTTGAAACATCCTGTATACCAGAAAGTGGTGATATAACAGACCTTTGGGGCACTCCTGGATTAGTGGTGAAATCTGAAGAGAGGAAACTGCACACATTGCATGCAGTAAACATCCAGAGAAAAAACTGGCTAAAAGAGCAGAAGGCAGACTATGGAATAGCAGATTGCTGAGCAAGCTCCTATGGCAAACCTAATTAGATGAATTGCAAATATCAAGACAGACTATTCAATGCCAGATAATGTGGGCTAAGTGCTAGTGTGGCAGAATCTATGCTGTCATTAATTAAATGATGGCAATACATCTGGTGAAGAAGCTGGCTGTTAATGAAATTCTCCATTTTTTGGTGAAGAATAAGGTAAGAAAAGATCAGTTTCATGGCAGACTTTTCAATTATGACCAATTCCCATTTATCATTGATGCGGAATTCACTCGTACAATGCTTTTAGCCATATGATGTTCCCATCAATCCACTGATGAGCAGTTTTTGTGTACTAAAAGTTTATGACATAGATGCTCTCTCTGTATTTTGGTATTTTACTATGAATTATAAATGGTTTATTAATTTATTGTTGTTAATAATGGCAGACAGAATTCAGATGAATAAACTTATTACATTACATACAGAATTCAGATGAATAAACTTATTACATTACATACTAAGGTTAAAACGATTAAATTTTATGATGATGGTGTATTGAACACTGTGATAGGCCACAGGCTTACTGTAACAACAGTCATCACAAACAAAGATAAAGTTGACTCGAACAGTATTGCTGAAATGGAAAAACTTTTAATGGTGTAGATTGATGACTGGCATGTTCCCTAGGCCAAACTATTCAGAATAACTTTTTTGTCTGCAAAAATTTTTTGTTTGCATATCTGACATAAACAAATATTTTATTTATGACATCTATGCACATATATATGATTGCTTAAAAGCATTATTAAACTATTACATGCATCTATAAGTGAAGAAAAAAAAAAAGGCATTGATTGATGTATGACAAAATTCACTACAAGATGGTGGTGGTCTGGAGCCTAATGTGTTGTATGACCAGGATATGCTTGCAAATTCTGATAGCTCACAGCATTTAAAGGAGCTTTCATGACACATTGGATCCCTTAGTGTGTCTGGAGAAGGCTCCATAAACCATCAGAGAGCCAACCTGGCACGATGGGGCCACGTCCTAATGCTGTTGATGCCACTCCTGCACTCTCCCATCAGCTCAGACCACATGACTCTGGTCCACTCTGCAGAGGTGGTTTTAATGGTCTTGACACCAGGCAAGACACAATGCCCGATGACGAGCTGTCAATAGTGGAATACGATTAGGGCATCGGCTCCATAGCCCATGGTATGCAGGGTACGGCATACCATGGGCTATTCTGATGCTTCGAACCTCCGACATTGAGACTGGATGTGATTTTTGCCGCCATTGCCCTGTGGTTGATCTGTACAAGCCTGTACAGTCTATGTCAGGGGTGGCCAACCTATGGCGCATGCGCCAAAAGTGGCGCATTGCATGATTAGAAGTGGCGCACTGAACCCCAGAGAAAAATTAAAAAAAAAATTGTATATATATATGTATGTATATATAAACACAATTAACCTACCACTGAATTCTAGAGTGCACACTTATTATACTTGTTTGATCTTGAAGCAACAGGCACCGGCAAATGCTGACATGCGTCACCAGTTATTCAATCAGTTTACTCGATGAACTTCTGATTCGATGTGAGTGAACAACTGTGTTTTCGAACTTATATGTTTTTATTAAGTTCTTTAAATTTAAGATAAGATTTCTGTTTTCATAAAGGCTTAATATAGTTCTGTAAATTTAAAAATAAATTTTTTCAATTTGAACGTGTATGTCAAGTTCTTGCCCGCTCCCCTAATTTGCTGATTACTAAAATCTGCAATTATTCTTTGTATTTTTATGTGTGTGTTTTTATGTTTTTTTAATACAATATCTTTCCTTTTAATTTACATATAGTAGGTTTATTCCTAAAATTTAACTGATCATCAGCAAAGCTTTCGTAATGAGGATGTTTGGGTTGTGTGTGGGATTGCCAGCTGATCGACTTTTTCATGGGAGGAAGCGATCTTGCATTTCATTGGACATAATATATTACGAGAGAGAGACGAAACTCTCCATGAAAAAAAAATATATATATGATTTTTAAACTTATAGAACTGTATTAGGCCTTCATGAAAACAGGAATCTTATCTTAAACTTGGTAGAACTGTTTTTGAATGTTCATAATGTTTAAAACGATAAAATAATTTAAATAAATTATTTAATAATAAGCTTTACTTTTTGAAATAATTTTTTTTTACAGTCAGTTACGCATTACTTTACAAAAGAAGTAATGGGTAACTGATAAAAGGTGATAGCAAGTGGCAGTTTAATGAACTGTGGGAAAATGAGTTCTTATTTATTGAGGGTCCTTCAGGAAAACCTTGTGCATTGTTTGTGAAAGCACTCTCTCAGATAATAGAAGACATGATCTTAACAGACACTATAGAAAACATCAAGCTGAATTAGAAGAAAAACTGAAGAGACAAAATATATTTGTGAAACGAAGTGGTGAAAGTGTGGCAATGCTTTGTCTTATGAAATTGCCTTTGTGTTGGCTAAAAAACACAGGCCTTTCTCTGATGGAGAGGAAGTTGTTAAGCCCTGTCTCGAAAAATTTGCAAAATGTCTTGGTGATAAGAATGTTGAAAGAAAAGTAAACCAAATTGCTCTGTCCAAGCAAACAATTAAGAGATGCACCAAAGAACTTTCCCATGTGTTACTGAGCAATTGAAAGACCATGTTCATGCTTGTTCTTTCTTTCTTTTCTTTAGCCTTGGACGAATCCGCTGACATATGTGATGTAGCCCAATTAAGCATTTTTATAAGAGGAATTGATGGTAATTTTAACATCTTTGAAGAACCTATTGGTCTTGAGTCACTTCATGGAAAATCCAGAGGGTCAGACATATTTGACAAAGTAAAGTCATGTCTAGAAAATCAACAACTAGATTCTAGTAAGCTCATCAGTGTTTGCACTGATGGAGCACCGTCAATGGTAGGTAGAGTTTCTGGGACTGTAACTTTACTTGAAAGGTTTTTAGATCATTCTCTACTAAAGTATCACTGTATATACATGAAGAATCACTGTATAGAAAAACTCTAAATTTGAAGCATGTTATGATACCAGTTGTAAAGTGTGTGAATAAAATTAGAGCAAGAGGGTTAAACAGAAGAGAATTCAGAGAATATTGTGAACTGCTGGATATGGAATATGGTGATCTCATCCTTCATTGTGAGGTGCGCTGGCTTTCTAAAGGACAAGTTCTCAGTAGATTTTGGAAGCTGAAAGAAAGTGTTCGTAATTTTCTGGAAGAGAAGGATGAGCTGCATGAGGATAAAGCCCTGTTGTGTGATGAGAAATGGCTATTTGATGTAGCAATTTTAATTGATGTTACCAGCCACTTCAATGATCTAAATTTGAAACTGCAGAGCAAGAACAAATTGTTTCCTAGATTAGTAAATGACATCAGTGCATTCAAAATGAAATTAAAACTGTTCCTCCCCCAGTTAGAAAATGGGGGTTTAAGTCAATTTCCACATTTAAAAGAACACAGTGAATCTGTTGAAGATAATGGCAACTTTACAGAATATACTGAGAAACTCAGATTATTGTAAGAGTCCTTTAACAGTCATTTTAGCAATTTTGCCGAAAAATACTGCATACTTGCATTTATAAATCCCTTTAAGCTTACTGAACAAAAAATCTAGACGATGCTTAGTAACATACAAATGGAATTTATTGATCTCAAAACCAATTCATTATTGAAAATGAAATATAATGAACTTCCATCACTCCCAGATGCTTCTGATATAATTAATTTCTGGCGATCGTTGCCCTGTGAACATTTTCCAGAACTGAGAAAATTTGCTCCGAGTTATATCTCGTTTTGGAACTACATACAGATGCGAACAAGCATTTTCATGAATGAAAATTATTAAGAACAAACTACGGTCGCGACTGACTGATTCAAATTTGAAAAACTGTTTGATGCTTTCTGTAACTGATTTAACTCCAAACATTACAAGCTTAGCAAAAGCAAAGCAATTTCAAAAGTCAATAAAATAATTAATGTTTATCTTGTCTTTATATGAAATCCTTTTATTTAAAACTGCTAAAAGTGTCTATATTACCATATATATAATAAATCATTTTATGCATAACTGTTAAATATATCAATATACCATATTTTAAAAGGACTGAAAAGTAGTATAAGTTTGTATGGCACATCTTAACTAAAAAATGAAAAAATTGACGCATGACCTATAAAAGGTTGGCCACCCCTGGTCTATGTTGACCCCGGTCATCAATGGCATGTGGTTGGCCACCACTTGCTTGCTGGGTACTGGTATTGTTCGTTGATGGTATACTTACGGTAGACTCTTGATGTTTTGTCCTTGAGAACCATAGGGTTCTTACCACTTAGGCCAGTAGAATGACCCATCTGTCTTGCACCAATAATATGTCCACGATCAAAGTTGCTAAGATTGCCACATTTATGTTCGTTGATTGCGATACACTGTTGGGAAGCCCCAACGTCTGCCGATTTACCATCTGCATATGGTTTGGGTATGCTTCACTCTGTGCGGGGATGTCAGAGTCAACTTCCCATCATCCCATCTCTAATGTTTTGTTCACTGAATGTGTGTGCGTGCGTGTGCACGCACACACACACACAATGGTGTGTAATTGTGTTAATTACAGTGGAAGTATGACAAAAACAGCCTGATTGATTCAAAAGAAAATTATTATAAAAATTAAGCATACTTTCCCAGGCTGATCACCCACACACTTTTATGGAACCGATGGTTTGTTTCAGTAGGACAATGCACTGCCCCACCGGGCCACGATCACCCAGGCATGGCCTGAGGAACGCTCATCCAAGTTTGGGACCATCCAGTGGTTTCCCCAAGGTCACCAGATTTAAATCCGATTGAATCGCTTGTACATCTTAGGCACAGTTGTGGATAATGTTGCAACAGGCATGGCTGGAATTACCCTTGGCATCTGGTGGAGTCAATGCCTCAGAGAGCACAGGCTGTTATTTGCTCTAAAGGAGGACTGACATGCTATTAGGTAGGTATCTCTAATTGTCCATTAAGTGTGTGTGTACATATGATATACATATGAGTTAGATTTACTAAATAATTAGATAATGATAAGATTTAGCCTGCAAAGTTTGTTTCATGAAAAAACAAAGTAAGCAGAAACAGTGATTTAGATAATGTCTATTTTTGAAGCTACTACCTACAGTAATTAAACTTGGCTTAATCCTTAAATTATCTACACATAAACACAAGAAGAAGTATTATTTATTAAATATACTGCTAAATATTTCAAACTAACAAACTATCATTAGTGGCCTGAACAACATTTTTTACAAGGTAGAATACAAACGATTTATTCAAAATAGTATGAGCTGCGTGATGTTAAATCGCTAATAGCATTATAATTCACTGAAGAAAAGGTTAATCATAAAAGTGATTATAAAATAATTATATAATTTATATTATCATCCAGAAAAAAAAAATATTTTTAAAAATGTCGTTCAAGCCACTGATGATAGTTTGTTAGTTTCAAACTGAAATATTTGGCATTATATTTAATAAATAATACTTCTCCTTGTGTTTACATGTAGATAATTTATGATACTATGGCAAAAGTTTCCCTCAAAACTGGCTTAATTCTGTAAATGTTTCTTACATTCTATTCTAAAATATTAGCTGGCTACAAGAAAAAATGACCATGCTTAATTATTGTAAAATTAATATATTTACATAAATTATGCAAGCGTTTGACTATAGAATATTAATATGATGTAGATAGGATAGAGCACTTAGCATATAGTCTCAATCTATGGGTTTGAATTGCACTGTGGGCATGGAAATGTGTCAATATTCTTCAGGGTGGATGAACTGCATCATCTCGCTTGAAATTGTCACCTGTTTATTAGAGGGCTGAAGTGGTTGAGAATAAGTTCATGTTTGCTCTCTGGAACAGGGCCTCCAGATTATTTACTAATACTAATGTACTATATGCATACTAATGCTCTTTGTCTGCCTAGAATGTCAGTGAGCATTCTGGCCAGTAACATCCTGTTGCTGTTAATGCTGAAATTTGTACTGAACATGCAAAGGCATGGTGGACTGTTGGAGGATCATTTTGCTTTCTGTAAAGATTCATTAGTTATTGAAGAAATTGCCCATATTAATGAAGTTTTGGAAGAGCTTTTGTCTAGATGGACAACAGTTGCAATCAGATTGCATTGTAAGTTACCATCCTATGGAGAACTAGTATCGCGACTGTGAACATCTGTTAGAAGATGCTACAGGAGTAGGTACTACCCCTGTACCTCCTGCTCCATTGCAATCATTTCAAGAGAGGAGTATGGCCAGTACAATTTGATCCTTTCTTCAAATATGTCTTATAACATCTCAAGATTGACCTCCTCTCTTTCAGTATGCTCACAGGGTTTTAAAGTATATGTTACAGCAAAGTTGATGATGAAAGATGATGCAGAATCATTATTTGGAGATGGAATTTTCCAGACAACAACCTCTTTCCCAGTTATCAGCATATCATTCTGCATCATCTGTTCAATCCAAGTTGAAAGAAAGAAAGCATCTTTATGCCCAAATGAAGGCATTATATATTTGACACCTCCAGGGAGTCCAAAGACTCATCGAGGGAGAAGGAAAAATGAAAAGATCATTACTTGGTATTACTATTCTAAATGGAAGCAGTTAAAGCTCAGACTAGGATGAAAGACATTAAAACAGCTATTAAAATATCCAAATAGCAATGGTCAGGTCATATTGCAAGAAGTAATACTCAAAAATGGACAAAGTTGATATCTGAATGAGATAAAAAGAGAGCTATAGGAAGCTCAAAGAGATGGTGGGAGGATGACATTATTGAGGTGGCTGGAACTCAGTGGCATTGAATAGCTCAAGATAAGACTGAATGGAGGACTTTTTTTGGGGTGGGGACCTTCATCCAGCAGGGGAAATAAAATGACTGACAAAGAAGAAGATATAAATTAAAGATGCCAAGAAATTATATTCTTGGTTTAATCCTTTATCCAAGTGTAAGCAAACAAAGATACTGCATGAAATAATTTCAGGACAGGGCAACTTATATACATATAGGAGCTAATGACTTCGCATCAATTGCCTTAGTATCTCATAATGCATCCTTACGGACATGTATAATGCTATGCATTATGAGAAGGGTCACTACCCAGTGATGAGATCTTTATTGAGGTCTCATCAGTGGGAGTCATACCCAGAAGTGATACCAAGGTTGAAGTAATGCAGAAGTCATATTTCCATATATGAGTAGCCAAAGGTGTCATGCCTTATTATTAAAATACTCTGGATTAGAGATAGATGTTGAAAGTTTTTCCACTTGATTATACTATACATTAAAGATGTCAAGAAATTATATTCTTGGTATATGACTTCTGCATTACTTCAACCTTGGTATCACCTCTGGGTCTGGTTCCCACTGATGAGACCTCAATAAAGGTCGAAACTGGTCTGGGTAGTGATCCTTCCCACAATGCATAGCATTATACATGTCTGCAAGGATATGTGTTTTGCATTATGGGATACTAAGGCAAGTGATGTGAAGTCATTAGCTTCTATATACGAGTTGCCCAGTCCTGAAATTACTTCAGGCAAAAACTTTGTTTGCTTACACTCGGATAAAGAATTAAACCAAGAATATAATTTCTTGGCATCTTTAATTTATTGTATAACCAAATGGAAAAGCTTCCAACATCTATCTCTTATCCAGAGTATTTTAATAATAAGGTGCGACACCCCTTTTAGCTACTCATATATGGAAATATGACTTCTGCATTACTTCAACCTTGGTATCACTTTTGGTTCTAACTCCCCTGATGAGACCTCAATAAAGGTTGAAATCAGTGCGGGTAATGACCCTTCCTTAAGGATATGTGCTTTGCATCATATCACATCACTCTGCAAGTAATGTGAAATCATTAGCTTCTATGTATGATTTGCCCAGTCCTGAAATTACTTCAGGTGCAAATTTTATTTGCTTACACTTGGATAAAGGATTAAACCAAGAATATAATTTCTTGCCATCTTTAATTTATAGTGTAACCAAGTGAAAAAACCTCCAACATCTATCTCTAAAAGAAGAAGATAGACAAGCAAAAAAAGCATAGTTTCTAGGCAGAAAGATATGTAACATGATTGTGGAAGGGGAGGGGGGAGTACTATATGCAAGCATGTGGAACAAGTGAAAGACACGGTTGTGTAGGTTGGAGATGATTTTTTTTTTCTCCTGAAAATATGGGTTTTTCATCCTGCAAAACAGGCAAATTGGCTGTGAGAACATACACAATTTACAGACAAATGATACTATTGGGGTGGCAGGCAGTAGATAGCATTGTGTATCAATGGTAGTAGTAGTGTTGTGTAGTTGGAGGATTAAGTAGAGGAGACATTGAATCATGTTGTTGAGCAGTGTGCCCTCCACAATGAGGCCTTGGAGTTGTCACATAATAAGTATGGTATGAGAGAAAATATTTGTTGACCAAAGCAAAAATGAAGAGTAAAAGTCAGGATTACAAGTCACGATGTGAGTGACATGAAGAGAGCTATGAATTCAAATCATTGGATGCAGATTATGTAGCAGGAATGGTACGATATGGTGATGTATGAGGCAATTTTGATAGTTGAAAATTTGTACTTAAAGGACTGATTATATTTAAATTGATTGGTGTTAGATTACTACAGAAACTGTTCTGTGAGTGAGTGAATGCAAATATAAATAGTCAATGAAACTAAACGAGTCAGGGTGGTTGCATGACAGCATGGATATGTAGATTAAGGTGAAAGGTAAAATTTTATTTTAACAACAAAAGACATCACTGCAGCAGTGAGGTAGTATATTTTGTTGAAGAATCATTTTAATCAATTTAGACCGATCAGGTTTTAAGAGTTACTTGAGGATCCAGCAGTGAGGTGACAGTATTATGCATTATAAATTAAAGACGCCAAGAAATTATATTCTTGGTTTAATCCTTATCCAAGTAAGCAAACAAAATTTGCAAGTGAACTATCTTCATGACTGGGCTACTTGTATATAAATGCTAATGACTTCACATTGCCATTAGTATCCCAATGTGCACTGCATTATGGGATACTTTTGGACATGTATAATACTATGCATTATGAGAAGGGCCACTACTCAGACTGGTTTCAACCTTTGTATAAGTAAAGGATCATCTTCATAAAACTAGACGATCTCTCTAACCTCATAAGTGATCCAAAGGATCATTTTAACTCTGTTCATCTCCCAGGAAAAAGGATCCACTGAAGGCCTACAATAAAGGCCACATCAGGAAAGGCCATACTACAGGCAAATATCTAATGGAATGCAATGATCAAGACCACTTCAGAAAATTTCCCCATTCTGGTTCCTACTGATGTGGGAGCCAGACCCAGAAAAATACCAAGCTTGAAGTAATGTAGAAGTCATATATTTTCCATATACAAGTAATGAAAAGGTATATCATCTTATTATTAAAAAAATGAATCAGAGATATTGAATTTTTTTTTTTTTTTTTCATTTAAATTATACTATAAATTAAAGATGCCAAGAAATTATATTATTGTTTACCACTCAAACTCCTTTCTCTCTCCACTCAAATCCTCCATTCTTTTTTAATAATTCCCTCTCTATTAATCCAATAAAATCCCCTAAATAACTGAAACATTTCTATTATATCACCACTTTTCTACCTATCCACCAGTGGCAGCCCGTACATAAGCACTGCAACACCCCCAAGGAAAAAAATGAAAAAATTAAATTTTGTTTGTGTTTATATATAATAACAATGCTCACAACATTATATAAATGCAGTACAACATGTTAAAGGTTACAGCTTATGTTTTGACATTGATTGAATAGTTAATAATTGGAATTGTTCGATTAATGCTTTAAATTACGAAACAAATGCACTGCGATCTAACACTGATATTTGTTTGCTCTTGTCATTGCACGTTATGTCATTCCCAAATGTAACTGCTCAAAGGGCAGTGTATTTTTAGTATGCTTATGCACCTTATTTCTGTGAGATATGAAACACTTATAAATGCTTATTACGTGTGCCTGGTGAACTATTTTTTGTAAATCTTATTTTATTTTGTTAAAATAACATATAATTATTTATTTATTATAGATACAAGGCTGAATTATGACAAGTGTCACTGTTGAAAATATGAAAATAATATTTTTTCAATTATCGTTACACGAAACAAATGCATTGCAATCTAATGCCGATATTCATTTGCTGTCGTTGCACGTTATGTCATTAGATACACTGCTGCTTGGGCAGTGTATCTTATGCCTGCGCTCGTTATTTCTGTGAGATGTGAAACGTTTATTATTGGCACATGTTTGTGGTGAACCATTTTTTTTGTAAATCTTGTTTTATTTTGTTAAATAACATATAATTATTTATTTATTATAGATACAAGGCTGAATTATGACGAGTGTCACTGTTGAAAATATGAAAAGAATATTTTTTTTAAATTATCGTTACACGAAACAAATGCACTGCGATCTAACGCCGATATTCATTTGCACTTGTCATTGCTATTAATACGAAACTTTTATTATTGGTGTTTGTTCGTGGTGAGGATGAAATATTTTAATAAATTTATTTATTAATAAATTCGTTACTGATTAGGAAACTTTTATTTATTTATTTATTTATTTTTTTTGTATATGCAGCACTCCCACTTAAAATTTTCACCAGCCGCCACCAAACTCTCTATCTCTCTCTGATTTACATTCCTTTGACTTCTCTCCATAACAAACATTCCAGACCTCTGATATTGCCTTGGTCACTCATATCTCTCTCTCTGGACACCTTCTCCAATGTTTCCATAATATAATAAAAACTAGATGACCAAATCCGAACACAACAGTCCATATGTAGTCCAACCAATGTTTCTGTGCAACATCTTGCACTTATTAATATTAAAACCTCAACTCCACTCATTTGTCCAAGCTGAAAGTCTATTCAGATTTTCCTGAAGAGAATTAACATCAGTAATGCTCCTTATAATTCTGCCCAACTTTGCATCATCAGCAAACAACTGAGGATCCCTGGTCTTTCCACATGAAATCTCATCTCACATGGTATTTCAATCTTGAAACCACAAATTATTAACAAATAAGTTAAATATCAGGGACCCAAGTACATGATCCCTGGGGCACACCACTGTCCCCTTCCTTTTTTGAGGCACTGTTCCATTATACATAGCTTGCAGTATCATTCAGCAAGCCAATCTCCAATCCATGTAATTAATCTGCTATCCATTCCCAACTTCTGCAGCTTGTACATTAACCTATCATGAGGTAATCTATCAAATGCTAAGTTCAATAATAACAGTGTATAAGAATCTTCCTTATCGAAAGCATTTGTCATCTTTTCATAAAATGCAAGGAGATTGCTTAAATAAGACCTACTTTTCAGAAATCTATGCTGACCATCATAAAGAATCCTATGTCTGTCAACCTAATACTGTATTCTATTCCTAACCAACCTCTCCAATAACAACAACTGCAGTATACACTTTGGTCTATAATTAGAACTACTATCCTAGAATGATGGTTGTGGCATGATGCTATACTGTCTTCTCACTCTTTAGGAACCTTTCTCACTGCAAGAGTTACCTTATATAACCAGGCCAAGGGCATATCTAACTCATTTGAATTTTCCTTAAAATTGCATGATGATAAGTCAGAAACTGCCACATGTTTATGAATATCTAACCCAATCAACAACTAATATATCTCTGATTCATTCACATCTAATTCCATTAATATTTTCCTCCCTTCTACATGTTGAACAGCATCATTTACACCGGTATGATATACACTGATACAATGAACTTCACTACATCCCTTGCAATGGTCATTCTGCTGCCATACTATCCACCAGCATTATCTTCCATAATTATTTTTTTTCTTGCTTACCATAGCTGTAGAATTCCCTTGATTTATCTTCAGCCTGACTGGAGAATCTCCTAGTGGCTGTCTTGTACCTTCTCCTCCATAACATCTTTTACGACATTGCTTGCCTGATTTTATTATTCATCCATTTCATTCCTACTCTATTGGCTTAACTCTTGGTATATAGTGGTGGACTGCTTGTGTCAGATATCTCATAATCAATTCCCATGCTCTGTCAACTTCTTTTTCTACAGCTGATCAACTTAAGGTATCTGATGCTAGCTGACTGCAGAGCTTTTTATAATCTAATACCTTGGAGGTAGCAAGGTTTTTTTTTTTTCTTTTGCCACTCTACATAGTGTAGAGTGACTTCCCATGATGAGGCCTTGGACTCCATGCAGGTGTTGTATAATAATGATAATTACCTTAAGTATTTCTTGTAGAAAGGCTTAGACATTGGTTATACATGCTTATTAAATAACTTAAGGAATTTACAACGTACAAAGGATATAAATTAAATTAAACTTTAATCTATATTTCCAATATTTTGGCAATGTCACAGGAACTTAAAATAAAGACATGTGCATGCAGGCACTACACACAGTAGACGAGGGGGAAGCAGGAAGCTATTGTTTCTCCTAAAAGTCCTGATGGTGCCCCGTAGCAGGCTATGTAGGTATTCTTGGCCGTTGGGCTGAAGGTCTTCTGTTGTAAGTCTCCCAAATTTGGGGCAGTCTCATGCAACCAAATTTGTTGAGGTTTGGCATATTTCTTAGGGCTGAGGCTGATTCCATGAATAGCCTTTTAAATTTGAATTTACTACGGTGTATCACCGTGGCTTTCTTCCATCGTATTCTGTGGCGTGCATCCAGAGCATGGTCTTCAAGACCAGAGTGGCTGTACTGGTGAAACCGGATGTAGTCCTTGTGTTCTGAAATTCTGATATTCGCTATCCTGCCTGTTTGGGCCAAAGTAGGACAGCTTACAGCTGCAAAGGACCTGGTATACACCAGGTAGGTCTTTATTTTAAGTTCCTGTGAAGATGGCAACGTGATATTGCCGAAATATTGGAAATATAGATTAAAGTTTAATTTATATCCTTTGTACATTGTAAATTCCTTAAGTTATTTAATAAGCATACCTTAAGTATTATGAGGAGGAACAGCAATTCAAGAATATGGAATATAGTAATAGCATTTGAGAATGTCTATAAATGACTGTTATGCTCCAATTGAGAATGATCATGCAACTTTGCTTGGGAGGTGGCAATGTGTGTAAGCTCCTTGCAGACAAGCAAGCAGGATTTAGGAAAGATAGAGCTACAACTCAACAGATTTTGACAATGCAGTTAATAGCAGAGAAAGCTAGGAGAAAAAACAAAAACATATATACTTGCTTTGACTTTCAGAAAGCAACATTAGCAGTGCTAGAATCCTATGGAATTAACAGGAAACTAATAGCTATATTAAAAGATGTTTATAAGAATGCAGTTGCAGCAGTTAGAATAGGTGACGATTTGGGGAAATGGTTTAAAACAAGCAGAGGTACCAGACAGGGAGACCCAATATCACCAAACATTTTCATTGCACATTTAGAAAGAGCAATGGATAAAATGAAGGAAGATACAAAAGGAATATCAGTGCATGGGATGAGAATTAACCATATGAGATTTGCAGATGACATTGTCATTATTGAAGAAGACGAAAGAGAACTACAAAAAACATCGAAACTGTTAAATGAGGAAGGAAGACAATCGGACTTGTTATGAACTTGGAAAAAACAAAGACAACTGCATTTGGTGAGAAGAACATGAAGCAAAAGATATAAGTGGATGGAATTGATATAGAAAATGTAGAACAATTCACATATATATGGGAAGTAAAATAACATATGATTTGGACTGCAAAAAAGAAATAAAGATCAGGATTGCAAAGGGAAGAACAAATCTGAAGGCCATGGATAACATCTGGAAAAGTAAAGTGATCAGCCTACAAACAAAACTAAGAGTATTGGAAACATGCATCTTTTGCTGTGTACTGTATGTATCTGAAACGTGGGTAATAAATAATGAATCAAGAAAAAGAATTTTGGCATTTGAGAGATCTTGTTAGAGGAAGATTCTAAGAATAGGTGGGTACAGAAAGTCACAAATGAAGACCTCTATTGAAAGATACAACCAAAGGAGAATCTAATGAAGAAGATTATAAAACAGAAGCTGCAATATTTGGACACATCTGCAGAATAAGTGAGGACTGGAAGATAAAGACATTCATGTTTGGTATTACGGATGGTGTAAACAGAAGCGGTAGACCATACAGAGAATGGATAGACGACATAAAGGACTGGTGTGGAATGGGTGTACAGAAACTGTGACACTTTGCACTGGACAAAGAAAGGTGGAAGAAGATAGTGAAGGAGGCATCGGACACCAACGGGAAGTGAGTCTATGGTTCATGTTGATGATGAACGTGTGTAACAGCTCTGACTATAAAGGGATATATGTGGAGCTATAAGGCAGGTGATTATAATAAATTGAGAAAGCAATTTTAAGTAGTGCCTTGACATAGGCAAATACATAGTAAAGGAATCAGTAGTGTATGGAAGTTATCCAAGGGTGTTTGAACGAAGCTATACCAGACTGCATCTCCAAAGTTAAAGAATAAATCGCATGGGAGTCAGAGCTGTACTTATGCACAGGCACATGAAGCTCTAGCTTGGACCCCCTGAAAAATTTGTGTCAATTTAAGGGCCCCAAACAATGAAGGGGAGGGGAGAGCACTCTAGTGTCTCGGGCCCTGATGGGAGTTAAATGGATGGGTAAAACTTTAAAGCAAAACCCATGTCAGACAATTTTGTGAATTCAATATTACAGCATATTGATAAATTTTATAATGTTTCAGAGCATTATAAAACAATTCTAGGAGAGTGATAGTCATGGTGAAGAAAGCAAAATAGTTTTTCAAGATAATTAACTTGTTTTTCATGTTTATAGATTTTTTTAATTATAATACAAGATATCATATTTTAATAAATATTGAGCAATAAAAAAGATATCTGCAAAACAAATTACATTAGAAATGTAAACATGAAATTTTTTCTTGTTTATATCCACACAGTGAAAAGTAAACATATACAGCATTTATTACTTTATAAGTATTTCTATTACCAAGGGCTTGGATTACACCAAATATATATTCACAAACCAGATTGTTAACTCATAAGAGGAAAGCATTCAGAATGTCACAATTGCCAATATAGCAAAACTGCAATGAATCAAATTTTAGCAGTAGGCAATTTCAACTTTTTTTTTTTTTTTTAAATAATAGATCTTAATTTTCATAAAGAAAAAAAAAATCAATTCTGGATAGTTATGATTGCCAAATTTAAAGATGCTTGATCATTTTTAAAACAAAAGTGAGAATACAAAAAAGAGAAAAAAGAACAGACATGTTTTGTCCATTAATTTCAGAATAATTTGAAAGTTGTCATTTTCACTTTTCCCACCACCAATAAAACTGAATGCCCTAGGCTCTTTTGTGCCTGCTAAAACAGCAAGTTTATTATTTAACATTTTAGTTCCATTTATTGCTGGCTGTTAATATAATTAATTATTAATTATTATTAATTTACAATAGTAAAAAAGAGTCGGTCCAATTCTCTCTTCACTTTATTATAAATATTAAAGTTAGACCACTTACATGCAAATAATTATAGGATAATTTGGAATATTTTCTGAAATTCCAATGATCAGTCCCATATCCTTTAGACGTAAATGTCAGTTAGCAACAGAGGAATGAGAGGAGAGAGAAGATCCCCACCCACTTATAAATATTATGAAGTTTCAGTTAAATAAATATATTTGCTTTTTATTTTTTAATATAATGCAAACTAAAAATTTGAAATAAATGTTATTAATGAAAAGATAAAGTAAATTATATAAATAAAACATTCATAAATAAAAATTCCCAAAATGCATTTCTTTCTAAAGTTCCATGTTTGGTTTCTTGAGCAGGGTTTCCAGACTGTAAAAAATACAAAGAAATGATAAAAATGGAAGAAAAAATCCTTAGCACATCTGCAGTACAAATGTACTTGTAGGTGGGAACCATATGCATAAAATAATAATAAAATAACAACACAAACATATGATTCCCTGCATGCTTACATCAACTGTCTTAAATATTTGAATGAACCACAGATATCTGATTTGCAGTGTGTAAAATCCACATAAGAGAACAAGTGTGGCATCTGTTTTTAAATACAGAATGCAAATCGATTAAATAGGCTAGTGGTTTTGATATTAGCATTAGAACCAGTAAATTTAGTAACAATGATATGAATATACTCAGTTTGTAAATTACCTCATCATATAAAGAACACTAGCTCACCATATCATGTATTTGCATTTTTATATGAAGTGTGGCATTTGAAAACATCGGTTCTAAAACAAATTACTGTCTAAGTTCTGGTATAGTTAGCATTCAAACAATCTCATTTGCATTTTTTAAAAATATTTTTGCATTTATAATTTGGCTTTTTTTTTTTTTTTAATTTTCATAATTTTGACTTTTGGTTATCAGAAAATGAATAGCGTGTGTGTGATTCTATTGCAGTAATCTTAACCTGTGAACTGAAATTACATAAGCATCAGAACAGTAACACAATACCATGTTGAAATAACAGCTGCATTTTATTCAAATGTTGAGCATGACGATTCTTGTACAGCAACAACATATCATTCCTTGGCCAACTGACCAATAAAGATTTGAGATCACCAAATTTTTAACATAAGCACTCTTCTAAAAAGTACCCATACAAAAGACAAAAATATTTTGAAAGGCATTCATGACAAAAATCAGCAATGTTATGAAGTTACTTATGTTATGAAGTTATGAAGTATAATCAATGATGAAGAAATTTCCTCAGGGCCAGGCCATTTAAAGACTTCTTTCTTTCTGAATAAGAAATGTCCAAGTTTTTCAAAGTGAAACTGAAATATATTTTATTAAACATACTGGTAAGAAAGTTAAGTTACTTAACTGAAAGGTAAAAAGTTACTGAGGACATTTTGTCTATAGAATGGCTATATTTTATAATGGAAATAATTAGTGCTTAACAATTAATGCTGAGAAAAGAATAACATGCAGTTTTTATCTAGATAAAATATTAATAAATTTCCTTAAATCAGAGTATTATAATATAAACAAACAATGTAAATAGTATAATAATGTGAATATTCTTTCATCATTGTTTAAAACTAATATTATTGCTGGAATTCATTTCATTATATCAGACAATAATTTATTAATTTTTTTATGTATATTTAAAAGTTAAAGGCTGTTCGTTTGCAAATGTAACCAGCAACACAACATTACTCATGGTAAGGACTACATATTTTCATTGCTGAAGGTGTGGAACAGGGGACCAAGATACAAATTTGGGCTAGTCATTATTGCTGGACATCTTGTAAAGTTAATATGATTCAACAGATCCAGGAAAAAAGTCTATGACTTTTGTCAATGCTTATGATTGCAAGAGAAACAAAACATTATGTAACAGAATGTTATACTAGTGAGAACATTTATGAAGCTCAAAAAACTTCATGTGATTGAACAAAAAGATTAATTATCTTGTTAGAGATTTGAATTTGTTCAGATTCTAATGAATATTTCAAAACAATGAAAACAATATGTTAATGTCATAATGTTGGTTGCTTTTTTTTGAGGAAATAAATAAAGTTCATGAACTGAAAGCAAGATGTTAGAAAAAAGAGAAATAAAGGCACTGAGAAAAGGAATGAAGACCAAATTGAGGAGGGTGAAACAGTGAGATTAAAAAACCTGGTGCAAGGTGCTAGCCTGGTTGACCGAGTGGTTAGCATACTTGCTCTCCAACCAACAGGCTGCAAATATGAATCCCATCTGTGGGTATGAATCTTTAAGTGGATGATAAATTTCATTACCTGGTGTGAGAGACCGCTGCCCTGCTTATTGGAGGCCTGAAGTGGGAGAAGTTCCATGTCTGGTTTCTAGAGCAGGGTTTCCAGACTAAATAAAAATGAGATAATAATATATATAAAATAGAAAAAAAAAAATCCTTAGCCCACCCACAGTACCAAATGTACTATAGATTTGAAAATAACCTTTTATTGGCAGGAGCAACATAAAGTAGGAGTAGGAGTAGAGAGGCATAAGTATGAGAAAAAGGTAGAAAGTGCAAGAGACAGGGAAAGTAGAAAGTGTGAGTGTAAGCAGAAACAGCTCGGTATATTAGTGAGAGAAAAATGGATGGAGTTGTTGTGAGGAATATGTGTAGTATTCAATGATTTTGGGTATATAAAATAGGTGAATGAAATGATAGTGAGAATATGTGGGAAGAGAGGTCTAGAATAAGTGGAAGTTTGCAGTGCTTTTGAATAGAAAGGCACTGTATGCAAGAGACAGGTTGCATTTGAACATGAAAGAATGTGGACATTGGGAAGTCAGTCATTGCCTGGACAAGTGCAAGTCTCAGGGCAGGGAAACTTGTTGCTAGAGTGGAAGTTTGCAGGGATGGCCCCATGTGTAAATAGTGGCTTGGAAAATAAGAGAAGATATACTAAAGAATCATATGGCACTGTGGTGAGTAATAACAGTTACAGGAATACTGAGTGCACTGGTTTTTATCTATACAAATGGCAGGAGTATCATGATTAATAAAGGGAATGAGTTTGTGGCACTGATAGTCTGAAGAATATTGGTATAAGCAAAACTCGACCGACACAGTAGATGATGTTCTGACAGGGATAGAGACTAAAGAGTATAGTATATTTTGGCAGTATAGGGAGTTTAACAGGATGGCAGGGTGTTAGTTATGGTCAGTGGGTTATGTTGTCTCAGGGTAAAGAATCAAGAAAGCAATGGTACTAATGGCCTTGAGAGTTTACGGGTGATCCAGAGATAGGTAGGACTTGATATTTAGTGATTGGAGAGAATATAGAGTGATAAGTGAGAAATATTTTAAGCAAGTTAGTTTGGAAGTGCAAAATAAGTGATCAATTATGGGGAATTTTAACTATAGCAATATTAATTGAGCAGAGGAAAAAACAGCAATATAGTAATAAAGGAGCTTAATTTCTAGAATTTTCTAGAAACTTCCTTATGCAGTAAGTGCTGGAGGGAACCTAAAGATCAAGAGTTCTGGATTTGGTCACATCATCAGAGGATTTGATTATAACATACCATACCATACTTCTCCCACCTAAGCAGATGAGAGTGACTGTAATCCTGACTTGGAGGATGATAGGAATGCAAAACATCAAGGAGGAAGGAATTTATGTGGAATTATAAGGCAGGTGATTATAACAGACTTAGAAACCAGCATGGAGCAGTATAATGGCTAAAAGAATTTGAAAAAAAGAGAGGGGTTAGAGACATATGGTGACTAGTTAAGAAATATTTAGCCTCAATGGCAAATTGCATATCTCAGCTGGCCTGGTTGGCCAAGTCATTAGCGTATCTGCTCTCCACCCAAAAGGCTGCGGGTTCGAATCCCACCATGGGCATGGATGTTTGTGATTGTCTGTGAAAATACTAGTCATGGTGGGTGGTAGATGGCGTTGGTGTAGATGCGGTTCATTGGAGTTGGTGGATTGAGTGGTAAAGACAGAGTTGTAGAGTAGGTACCCTCTCTTGATAAGTCTTTGGACTCCCTGGAGGTGTCACGTAATAATAATAAAGTGGAAAAAAAAGTGATTTGGAGTAAAATGAATGACAAAAACAGGAATTGCAGATGAAAAAGAGGCTATGGAGAAATATAGAACCTTGTATGAGGAATAGCTAGGAAGAGAAAAAATTGAAATGTGAGAGGAAACTAGCACTTTGATCCAAGGAGTTCTTTCATTATGTGGCCAGTAAAAGTGGATGGAGATGGTAATTGGGTGACTAATATAGATGATGTAGAACTGTTTAATGATCATTAAGGAGTATCATTTTATCACAGTGTTTCATCCTGGTAAAGCAGGATTTATTCCTAGAGAATCAGGGAGGTTGAATGATTAGAAGTGTATATATATATATATATATATATATATATATATATATATACAGGGTGTTCGGGATAAATTTGACAATTTCGTAAGGAAAAAGAAAATCTTCTTTGTATCTATTAAATTTAATGAATTGACAAAAAAACATTACAGGCAGAGTTAATTACAATACTATCAACAAGATTTACTCAAAATAACCACCATTAGCATCGATCACAGCTTCAATTCTGCTTCGGAACCTCGAACAAGCTGATGCTACAGTCTCCCTGGGAAGGGCCGCAAAAACTGTTTTAATTTTATCCATTAACTGGGCTTTTGTATTACTGGAAGTGCGATTGGTGTCTTTTTCAACTGCGCCCCATACAAAATAATCCATGGGGTTAAGGTCTGGGGAGTTTGGAGGCCAAACATTTGGACTGGTGAAGTCGTAGAAATTTTCAGACAACCATTTTTGACTTTTCCCAGAGGTGTGGCAAGGGGCCGAATCCTGCTGCCATACATACGGCCTACCATTGGCTACCCTTGTTATCCAGGGCTTGACTACAGTTAGCAACTCCACGAACAAAGCCCGAATTCCAATGCCAGGGTTCTTCAACACCTGTTCCTGCAGATTTGCGAGGAATTCTGCTGTACGAACGCAATCAGATCGTCTGCTAGGGATCTTTCTTCTTGCTACATCCTCGTAGTCACCATTGCAAGTCTCTAGTTCATGCCTGATTGTTTTTACTGTATTCAGGGAGCATTGGGCAGCAGTCGTAATATCCTTATTTTGATGGCGGGCACGAATCATCATGATACAAGTTATTCTCTTCCATGATTCAGGTGGGTTCCAGCTATCCATCCTTTCTGACATCTTGTATATGAATGAAGAAGGGTCCAAACTTTTAAATGAAGAGAAGTGTGTGTTAATACATGTAACTTACGGAAAAATATAATTAATTATAAATATGTCAAATTTATCCCGAACACCCTGTATATATATATATGTATTTGAAATATGAAGGCAGTGAGATAGATGGGATTTTGCCGTTTTAATTGGCTTTGCTAAGGGAATGTCAGTGCCATTGAAATGGCTATTTAATGCAAGTCATGCAACTGGAAAAGTGTCTAAGGAGAGGAAGAAGGGTGAGATAATGACACTGCATTGGAGTAATGTGGTAGAATGGAGATATCAATCTAGAGACTGGTTTGTATTTCTTCTGCAGTTGCTAAGATTTTGGAAAAACTGATAAGAGCTCATACACAGAACAGGAAGATGAGGTTAATAGTATTTATGAAAGTCAGCACAGATTTGTTAAGGAATACTTCTGTTTTGTTACCAAAACAGAAGTATTCCAGGCTGCCTTTTGTAATAAAGCAACAAGAGTGGTGGATAAGAAAAAGGAATTTTTTTATGCAACTCCCACCAATGAAAGGTTGTAAACTCATAGTACCTTAGTACTGTGGACAGGCTAAGGATTTCTTTCTTTTTTTTATTATTATTATTAATTTTTTATATATTTTTTATATAGTCCAGCCTGCTCAAGAGACTAGACATGGAACTTTTTCAACCACTTCAAGACTCCAATAAGTAGGATGGGTCTTACACCAGGTAATGAAATTCATCTCCCACTTAAAGACAGACATTTGCAAACATTCATGCTCATGGCAGGATTTAAACTTTTCAACCTTTATTTCAAAGATAATGTCATTGAATTGCAGGGAGATATTCAATTGTGAGTAGATGATGTGAAGCTTGGGCAGGTTATTAGTAATAGTGCTTTTCAGGAGAATTTAAATAAGCTGGAAGGATAAGCAAATGAATGGTGATGTTAATTTAATTAAGTTAAAAGGAAGGTTTTGAAATTTGGAATGTTTCACACTCACTTGTAGAATTATACTTGAAGTAGAGCAAGTAAGGGATCTTGGGGTGATAGTAGAAAGTTTAAATTCAGCAGACATAATGCATAGATTGTGAAGACATGATAGTACTGCTGCAAAACCAAGGATATTGATCAGCAGGGATAAAAGGGTGGCAGTTTTATTTTGCCATCATTAAACTAAGTCTCATGAAAACTTTATAAAGCATCAGACAAAAATCAACCTTCATTATCTAACTGCAAGATTTACAAAATATTTCAGAAGATTAAGGAAAGTATATTTGTTGGACCTCAAAATTAGAGAAGTATTAAAAGATGAAAATCATTCTGAGATTTTTTTTAAGTTTATTTATTTACTTTTTTTCTGAGAAACAATAAAGTCGGACATCATCAAGTACTAGTTGATAAACTTGTAACAAAGTTCCATTGCAGCCAGCATGTAACTGAAGAGTAGGATAAACAAATCTATCAGGACATCATGATAATGGAGCAGCAATACCAGGGAAAATGGAATGCTAATATAAAAGGAGGCTTTTATATTAGCATTATGAGAAAAACCAAGTACTAATAATCACTTTAGCCTAGTATATTTCTAACAATTTTTCTTGTGTATTGTTAATATAGTAAAAATACATAAATACTCAAATTGTGTGTACTTATATTCATTTCACAAAATATAGTAATGTAGGCCTCCCACAATATGCCCACATAATAATAACCTAATTATTACTATTATTATTTTTTTTATTACTGGGCAGTACTTATGTTCTGGCATATTTGTAATAATGAAGTGTAATGGATTGTATATAGACTTAAAACATTTTTAAGTCTATATATCCTAAAATGCATAAGATTTACCTGTTTGATCCTACTTACAAAATCCTTGTTTGGCAATGTTATTAACAATTTATGCAATATATTATGCTAGAGGTTTTGGTAAATAAAAGAAACAGAAGTATCGTGTATAAGAATTTATAACAAGCATGCTAGAAGTGAAATTTTTGTCCATTATAGTGTAGCTTTACCAGCAAGAATTTCTTTATGGATTGTACATTTCCATCGGCATTAAAATCAAATAGTCGTTTTAATCAAGCTGATTTACAGAAGAACCTTAATTACCATTTGTCAGTTCATTCTTTTGTCACTTAACTAGTTTATATCTCTATTATTAGGCAGCAGCAGCAGCCATCTATCTCTCACTGTTTATTAACATATATTTTATTATTTTATCAGGTTCTAGTACTAGTTAGCTTTCAAAGTTCATGTAAAGCTTGGTTATAATAAACATAGAAAGCAATGGCTGGTTTCTTTTTGACACAGTAGTAATTTATTTTACCACATGCTAAAATTTTCAAAATTGCCAATGTTGTTCTTATTCCAAAAATACATATATTACAATTTTTACAAAGTACTTAAATTTGTTCACATTAAGTATGATGGCCATTTTCAAAGACAGCAGATTTTAACAGAATGCAACAAAAAATGTTAACCAATGGTGAAAGTGAACTTATCTGAATAAAGATGTATGTGTGTATATGTATGTATGCATATATATATATATATAATATGATGCTGCTGCCATTGTCTTGAGTTTTAACTGTATACAAATACTTATCTGTAGTCAAAAACTTCCACATGCCTATGAACTTACAAGTTTGAAAATTTTTTCAACCATATTAATTTTCCTAGCATATTATATATTCAATAGTAATTTTATTTGCAGAAGTATGTAGAAAACAATAATTTATAATTTTTAAAAGTCAGATTTTTACATATTTATGAGTGTAATAAGAAAATAACTAGTTGAAATAATTAAAGAAAAAAAACTCCAGGAAATAAAAAGTGCTAAAAATAAAACATGAATACAGAAAAGTTTCATTAAATGAGTACCCTGGTGAGACAACAAACCATACAAATAATGAATGTAAATGAAACAATTGAGTGCACAGTATACTACACAAGTATTAATTTGTTTCTCTTCAAATTATTTATTTATTTTTGTTGTTGTAAGTTTTCAAAAAGTATCTTCAATTTATGCATGGCTGGGATGCTGCTTTCTGCAACTGGTGTCCTTTTTACAACCTGTGCTCCACTAAAATTTCAACCAAAATATCACTTTTGCTATACACATATCATACTGTATGTAATTATTATTACTTACTTATTATATGATACTTTTGTCTTTACAGGAACTTTCTTTTCACATTGATATATAATATGCAAGCCTACAATATATTCTAGTGTACTCAGCATGCGAATGTTGATCAATTAAATTAATTTTGCAAAATAAAGTAGTATTACTTTTAGCTAGTCATGGGCATAATTTAGTTTCCATTGATATCTGGGTCATGTTCTGATAATAAGAAAGCATGCAGAAAGATATAAAAATATGAATTTTTGCTTGGCTCTGCTTTACTGGCTGATAGTAACAAAGTATTGTTGTATACTTTAATGATGCAACTTTAGTGGACCATCATTTAGGGATGTCTTGAAATTTTACTTGAAAAAACTCTTGTAAACACCATGCAGATATAGTATATCTTCATGAAAAATGCAATAATTTTATTTTTGTCATCTTCAGGAGATATTAACTTGAAAAAGAAAAAAAATATATATATAAATCAAAAACGCATCCATTCATCAGTATTCAAACTGAACTAGAGCATGGAGCAATACTGTAAGGAATAGGTCCAAAAGAAAGGTTCCCTCCCCTCCCTTCCTTAAGAGGATTGCATATGTCTATGTTTAATATACCAAAATGATAAATTACCATTGACATTTTGTGAAATTTCATTGATGTTTTGCAGATAATAGCATACTGATAGCTGTGTTACTCAAAACAAGTTGGAACATTCTTAGGAAAATGATCCAACAGACTCCAATCGTTCCTATATACGAGTCATTGACAAAGAACTATGATAAATAGGCAGTAATTTTAAATAATGCCTTTTATCAAAAATTGGGACTCACCACCTAAATCAGGAGAGTTGGCAGGTATGCTCCCTCATCTGTATGACTTTCAAGAAAGGAACCAGACATTTCACAAGAAAGAAATATTGTGAGATCACTTCATAGTCAAAACTAGATAACTGGGAGACCTTCATATAGCCTTTAAGGAATGAGAAGATTGACCATGGCTTCTGAATTAGTGTCCCTTTTCACTTTCTTGTGGAGTGTGCTTCATTATTAGGTATCCACCTGAATACTGCATGAACAAGGATAGACTGGTAATTTAGGATTTAGCCATGCAAATTATATTCTGTACTGACTTAAACAAAAAATTAATGATGGTACATGACGGAATGTCATGGCAGCTGGTGCATCACCCTGTAAAACAAGGTCTGATTTCATCAAGGAATCAAGGCAAGTGAAGACTGCTATTAGAACAAATTCAACGTCAGCACAAATGAAGACAAGCACCATCATTGTAAGATGTACCAATGGATAAGAAATGAA
Source organism: Typopeltis vanoorti (assembly GCF_054136105.1). NCBI lineage: Eukaryota > Metazoa > Arthropoda > Arachnida > Uropygi > Thelyphonidae > Typopeltis > Typopeltis vanoorti. The sequence continues at coordinate 148,600,342 of NC_143551.1, forward strand.
ACTGAACGGTAAAAATTTGTCTGAGTAGTGACCCTTCCCATAATGCATAGCATTATACATGCCCATAAGGATATGTGTATTATGGGATACTAAGGCAAGTGATGTGAAGTCATTAGCCTCTATATAAAAGTTGTCCAGTCCTGAAAATAGTTCAGGCGAAAACTTTGCTTGCTTACACTTGGATAAAGGATTAAACCAAGAATATAATTTCTTGCCATCTTTAATTTATAGAAAATATTAAGTCAACATAACTGCTATTGCCAAAGCAAAGAAGACTAACAAGTGTAATTCTGTTGCATAATAACTATATGATGTTATATTAAGGCAACAGTAATCAGGGAAGGATTATTTATACTATTCAACATTAAATTTCAATTTGAGTGATGTCAACAAATTTCAAAATTGAGATTTGGGCAATGAGACTTATTGGTGTTTATGGTTCCAAAGAGGGTTCTATGAAGGAAAAAAGGGTTATGATTTATTATTTTTTTTTTTAATGGCACAAGGACAGCAAATGTCACAGTGCATCATATCAAAGATTATAGCACTATACAAGGTAAAACAATCTTAAACATCCATGTCTGCAGCAGGATTTGAACCTGCAATCTGTTGGTTGGAGAGCAGGTGTGCTAACCACTTGGCCAACCAGGTTGGTAAAAAAAAGGGAAGGAATTTTGTGAATAATTAGGGAAGGTAACTGAAAATAAGCTGGTTGTTGTTGGAGATCTAAACAGAAAAGTATGAAATGAATATCAAGCATATAGAGAGATTTTGGATAAAATTGAAAAGAGCAAAGCTAATAATATTGGTACTTTTTTTTTATTACTCCCACCCATGAAAGGTTGGTAAGTCTACAGTATATTAGTATTGTGGCTGGACTAAGGATTTACTTATTTTGTACATAATCTGGAAACTGTATTTTAGAAACCAAACATAGAACTTTTTCAAGCCACTTCAGACTTCCTACATAAAGATATTCATAAACATCCAAGCCTATGGTAAAAATGCAGATCCACTTGGCCACTAAGGCTAGCAAAACCTGCTGAATTTCTCTTCAAGACATGGATTGGTCATTACTGACATGTGAATTTATGTTGGAACATAAATTCACATGGAGAGAAAACAAGAAATACTAGCAGCATAAATACAAGACAGTGTTCAAATCAGTTTTAATGTATGGATATGGATCTGAGAGCTGGTTAGAAATTAAATATTTCATCAAGGATTACACCACAGATATGAGAGTTCTGAGAACAATTAAGAGAGTGAAAAGATGGCATCAATGGCAGAATCATATGAAAAATGAAAATATTAGGAAGAAACCTGACAGTGTTAGCATTCAAGAATGTGTAAGCAGAGAAGTATGGTCATATATATTGACTGATTTCGTTTACACAAATGCCAAAATGCATTTTGCAAACTTTTGCTTTCTATACTTCATTTTTTGGTATGTTGTTTAAAGTTTTAAACAGAATGAGAGAGGAAAACGTTAGCAAAACAGGTGTTTGATACCAGGATGACAGGAAAAGACTTAGAGAGTTCACAATTCAGGCAAACTGACAGAAATGCCTAAAAAGACTTAAAGTACTTTAATGAAATATAAGATCTGACATTATTAGAGTCCTGACAAATAGCAGACTAATATAGATGAAAACTAGTAATACAAAGCTATAATAAAGTAAACTTAGTTACTGTATGCTTATCATAAAATATCATCAGGAAAGTGATAATGTTTTTATCCATTTTCTTCCTTTCATCTCATGACATTTTAATGGCTCATATGTCCTATTTTATACTTATTTTTGATCTTCTATTCATCTTTTCATTATATTCTATAGACTGCATCTTCAACAATTCATACTTAATATGTTGACTGATTTCATTTACACAAATGCAATTAATGCCAAAATCCATTTTGAATACTCTTGTTCTCTATACTTCATTTTTTGGTATGTTGTTTAATGTTTTAACCAGAATTTTTTTTTACTGCTCAATAGAAAATCTTAGAATGTGTTCTAAGAACTAATTTTGATCTCAACATTAAGCTGATAAACTACTGATTACTCCTGTCCTCACATATCCTTGGAGTAATCAGCTCAGAAATGAGCAGAAGATTTGAGATTTTTTATATGTAAAAAATGATAGAGATTATCTGTTCCCTAAAGTGGGAAAGGCACAACAGTCCTATACTTGGCTTTCTGTCCTTACATTGGAACAGCGGGAAGGAGCAACGACAAGGGGCCATCCCTGGAAGTTACGAAAGGAGGCTGTGCGCAAGAGGGGTGAGGAGTGGTTTCTTTGCGTGGAGGGTGGTTGAAACTTGGAAGGCATTGCCTGAGAGAGTGGTTGGAGCGGGAACGGTCAATGAGTTCAAAGAGTGGTATGATAAACTTTGTGTTTCCTAAAAATGACCTCCCACGATGAGTCTTTTGACTCCATGGAGGCCTGGATGATGATAATAATAATAATAAATATGTGTTGTATACTGTGCAGAAATGTAAAAGAATATTTTTAACTATATGAAATATTTAACAAAAATGTTTCTCCGTGTTGCAGATGGATAGATATGCTTCTATTTGACACTTTTATTGAGGTGATAATAAGAAAGTGATTTGTATATGGACAGTCTACTTTTGTGGAATGTTTTATTTTACTATAGTCAATAGATCTAAAAGTTTCAAAGAAAAGCTTAAACTTCTATACAAAATATAATTCTTACTTTAATTTTTAATGAAAGTTTTATTTTTGTTTTTATGGTAATGCCATTAAATTTTTAGAGTACCTTAAATAATTGCACTATAGTTTTGGTATATTAAATAATTGCCTAGCACTGAGGAATATTTCTACAACTGCAAATACAAATATCCATTAAATTACTAATTCAATAAAAACAAATAATTTCACTGTTGCACACTATACAGATGTAAGTTTTCAACAGTACAACTAAGGTTTGCAGAGTGCTGTGAGCAATATCTCCTCCACTTTAACATGGATGCATATCTATTTCTACACTCCAATGCCCAGTAAGAAATGTTGCCATAACTTTTATTAGATATATTAACTCTGTAAAAATATCACCTTATTTTAATCTTTGCAGTCTTATTATTTATATTTTTAACAAAATATTTTAGTGTTGTTGATTAGAGATATGACAATAATTTTTTTAAAAGTAGACCAATTAAAATAGCTCATTCAAAAAAAAAAAATTACATTTGTATTCCATAATTACTTTCAATTCTCTTTCAATACTTGAACATTTTAATCAAACAAGAAATATACTAAGATACAGCACTTTCAGCAACCATCTTTAACAACAGTGGTATCAAACTGGGCATGAGAGAGAAGGAAAACTAAAACAAGTTTGTGACCACTTTCCTGAGTTGTACAGAACATACAAGTCAAGCCCTTAACAAAAAAGGACATATTTATACAAAACAACACCACACTGAGAGTGAGCGATTAATAGCCCCATATAGTTATGTGCAACATTACACAAAGGAACGTGACACTCTTTCATGTCATCGAATGGGGAAATATTTTCTTTCTAGTTTTGCTTAAATTAAAATTTTATGAAATAAAATAAAAACAGATATATATATATATATATATATATAGCACAATGCTTTTTGTTACATGAATCAAAGAACACTTTTTTTGTATCAACAGATGATCCAACATAGTTTCTTTTTTTTTTACTAAATTATAAGAATTCTGAATAAATAATCTGTATTCAAACAGGTCAGATTTAATAATTTTAAATAATAGTTATATCAGAAGCTATGAATACACCTTTACAGAATTCAACAGTACTTGAGATACTTAAGAATAATTTTGTAGTAATTTGCATTTTAATAATTTTTTTCCCCAACATATCTCTTCATTGTTCGGTGTAATTAAATACTGTATTTATATTCATATATATATTACAGAAAAAATTCCTTACTTCAAGGACAAGCATATCATGAGTACAGGGAAATTTAAAGATATGCCACACAGTCAGTAGAATCTCAGTGTGTGAAACCCTGTCCTATTTGTAATGTGAACAACAATGTTAAAAATACACGAGGTATCCATCCTCCTCTCTTCTCTGCTAGTAAGATGCTAATCTAAGGCTAAAATCCACAGAGTCTAGAGCTGCACCTGTACAATTCCTGTACGTAAAAATTCTAAATACATACAATATTGTATTATAATGTAAGGATTTATGTGTCTGTGTGTGTGTGAGTGTTATGTATAAGAAAGTAAATTTATGTGGCTACAAATGATTTACAACACATGCTACAGTACAGGTGCAACTCTAGCATAGCCCTCTGAGCTACTGTGGGTGCTGTACAAAAGGGAAAATTATGAGACAAACACATATGGATTACAACATACAAGCAAGAAAATGTATATAAACAGGCTGCACCAAAGTGACTTGTAGTTTGGAGATGTGCCATCGGTAGTTTTCTTTAAATGGAAACAGTTATATTCTGCTATGTATTATTAATCTGGCTTTCAAATTAAGAACTCAGCAATACTGTGAACTTCAATGTGTTTTGAAATTTCATTTTAATGATAAAAATGTAACTATTTATAAAAATAAATAAAATATATCCTTAGAAAAATGGAGCTATACAATTTAAATGATTGAATGAACATGACAAAATCTGATTAATTTTTCTGATCAGAACTATGAATTTAATGACTCATAGCAACATATACCTAATAAAATTATAATGTCTCCTCTTTCTTTCCCCTTCCACCCCTTTTTTAATAACATAAAGTAAGTAATGAGAAGTTATAAAAGTAGAAAAAGATGCATAAAGTTTAATGTCTGAATATTAGTTCGATTATACTGTGTGTGTGTGTGTGTGTGTGTGTGTCTGTGTGTGTGTGTGTGTATATATATATATTATTGAAGTACACAGTCAATTTGTCAGAGTAATCTATCCAAATACTGTTATTTACTTTAGTACTTTATGTCTTTTTTTTCTTTCTTACTGTCTTTTTTGAGACAAGGGAATGAAAATGCTAGGCGACTTAACTGTACTATCATGGAAGCTGGTGCTGGCAACTTGCCTTGTAATGAAAAGGTCAATTAAATTACCATCAAAGAACAAAGTTTTGTTCTTCTTTAATAATCATATAAGAGCAACATGATCTAATACAAAGATCTCTAATATACATATTATTACGTATTTTACTTTTTTGCCCTTTAAATTTTGCATCATCTCTAAATTAATCTAGTTAGGTGCTTATCGGTGCCACGTAGAGCCCACACATAGTAGTGACATGTTATAGGTTTTACAACCACTTAAGCATGTGGTTGATATATTTAAAAAAATAATATCATATATAATGAATGTTCCCTCTTTAAAGAGAACTGAAAACAAGACCATGAAACATTTGTGCCCATGTTTCCTATAATATGATAGCAAAATGCTTTTCAATAGTCTACCTATTAAGTCAGATCTACTAATTATACAAATTTATCATAAGAAATATTCACAGCAATTTTTATTACTCAGATCATCTTTCTTCACAGATAATGGGCAAAACAACTAGTGACTATAAGTTAACTGAATGGCACATTGTCTGAATAATGTGATTCTGATTATCTTTAGCAAGCTAATCAAACACTCAATTAGCTGACAGAATCTGTCAGAAGATCTAAAGGCAGATCTTCAGTATTCATCTTTAAATAACATTGAGTTATTTAAAGATGAATAACTTTAAATAGCGAGCTTTTTCTGTGTTAATCCTCAATTAACACAGAAAAGGCTCATTGCTTTTTAATCTATGTGATTCATTTTATTTCAATTTGAAGTGCATTTTTAAAATGCATTAAAACAACATCACAAAATGATTTTTGTTTAGGAAAAAAAATCAAATCATATATAGCAATTTAATCTATGCATTACAATGTAATCATAATTATTCATTTACAATTTCTTAAAACTATAGAGCAGGTTGTATTACCTCATTAGTAAGCATTTTTCTAATATCTATTTCCAAGACCCATATTTTTCAACATTATTTCCTTTTATCCTTGAAGAACTAAGAGGAGCTGGCTGTTTTTAAAATTCAAATATGTGTTACAAATACATATTTGAAATTTTATGTTTTAGTTAATTGGTAATGCTTTATTAATATTTAATTAAATGCTTCCTAACTATACCATATTTCAAATACAGTATGGTTAGAAAGAGTGTGAGATCCAGGGTCTCCTCATGGTGTATGTGTGTGTCGTATGTGGAATGAGCTTCCAATTAGAAGTGTGAGTATGTTTTCAGTGAGCATCTTCAAGGAGACATATGATAAGTATTTAGGCATAGTGATTAAAAGAGTTCTATCTCTCTTGATGATAGACCCACTGGAGTAGCCATAATAATAACCAAGTATTATTATGAACTGAACAAATTAACAGCATCCCCAATTTAATAACATTTTGGAAAAGTGTCTATACTGGTGATTACCGCAATGACCTCACATAAAGAGTTGAAATAATATATTTGAATATTGTGTTACGCATATCTGTTAATAAAAACATTTCAAAGAGTGACATAATTATTAAGCAGATATATTTTATGATCTATTCAAATACTGTTCACAGTACTGCTGCTTTTATCCGTTCCAGGCATGAGGATTATGATATGGAGAAAGAGAAATACTGACATCATGAATGAAACTTTGAGAAATATGAGACTTTGCATTGTCGCTCCCTCTATCTCCCATGGTTCTACAACCTAAAGAGCTGTTAACATCAACTGTACAGATTTCCTGTGCACTCTAGTACCTACCACCAACAGATAAATCCACTGTACACTATCAAACCTTGCTACATAATCAGATCTTGAAGAGATAATGCAGGAAGTAAAGCTGACAGATAAAACCCGCAGAAACAGCATTCTATATTTACAACTACATTACAAGATCTCGCCCACTCCCAACCCCTCCTCTTTCAGCTATGGCAGTGGCTAACTCAGCCCAAACAAAGAAAAGAAGTACAGTATATTATTTAAATACAGAGTTACAGTTGTGCTCTGTTATCTGATTTTAAAGAGGCAAAAGGTTGGCATTAACCACAGCAAATTAATTAACTATGAAGTTTCAAGTATTTAACAGTTCATTAGCCTAGAATACTGTATTTCAAAAAAGCAGTACATTTCACAACTAAAAAAAATACATAAATTTACTTCAGAAATTTAAACTGGTTTTAAGTCTGTTTTAACAAATCTACACTATCACTGTAATAAGGTGAAATGTAGCAAAAATTTAATTATATAATAATTTAATTATACCAAGTCTTACAAATTTCCTACATAAATCAGTAACTCAACTTTATAATAATAAGTACTTTTTTCCTCAGTATTACTTTCATTTTTAATTACTGGCCAGAATGAAAGGTGAGATGAGGAGGCAACTTCTTCACAGTACCATTTGTAAATAGCACAGAATTCTGAATATTTTTCTTCTTTCGTTTATAATTAGTGGTCTTACTGTGGCTGCAATTCTGTTGATTGGGAATTAATTTTACCTTTTCTGAATTCATCCATTAAAACTTCTCGTATATGAGAGGATTGATACAGTGTATGTGTATATATATATATATTGTAAGTACTTTATCAAAACACTATGCAAATAAATTGAACAATTTGATTTTCTTTAAATCAATTTCACAGTACTTGTATTTTTTCCTCCTACTATTTTTTTGGCAACATACCAAAAAAAAACATGACACTGCTGCTGAGAAATGACACTTGAAGTTTCTCTGTTTATCATCCATAGTATTAAAAAATCATTTATTAAAAAGTGTTTAAATTTTATAATGAAATACAAAATAACTGATCTGGTAAAGTCATAAATGTATCAACTTTCTGATTATGAACAAATTATCAAGTTTATATCAATATAGTCAAGCAAGTAACTGGAATAAGCACTAATTATTTAATTTGCTTTATATAATTTTTCTCTCGCTGTCTCTCTATTCAAAATAAGCAATACATTCAATAGAAATGACTGAGGATAAACATGAAAAAGTGCAGTTTGTAATAGCATTCTTGTATTATTATTCAATACCACAATGATTAAACCTGGAGTTTTTTTTTGCCTTATGTCTTGTAGGTATATCATTGTCTAATTTTTTGCTAAAAATGATCTGACTGAAACTGAGATAACTGGATACATTTTAGTAGAGATTTTAAATACCAAATTTCATTACATTCCATCATGTTAGAGCAAAATGATTACTATCATTTCGACACATTATTCTAATAAAAGTGATCCAAATCAAACAAAACTGAACTGCAAGTAGATACATATGTTATTAAATGCCATCCAGCCAGAGTAGAATTACTGCTTTATATAATTTCAAAACATTTGTGAAATTTTGTCTCTGCAAATGATCAAACTAAACCAAAGCCAAGATGGCTCCAACAAATTTTTTGTAAGGATTCAAAATATTGAATTTGAATAACATGTATATGGACAAAAAACTAATATAACACATACAAATTATATAATTTATATACAGGAATGTAACTAGAATCAAAATCAAAAACACTGAAAGAGCTCAAAAAATAGAACTGTGTAAACAAGAAACATTGGCATCATTAAATGCAGAACCTACTGAAATTTGAAAAAAAAAAAAAAAATCTAACTATAAAATGATAATTACAAATAATTCTGGATCCTTGTCTATCACAGAATGAACAAATTTTCCTACTTAAAAAAAAAAAAAAAAATTGAAAATTACATTCTGCCAAACTCATCTCTGAGAAAGAGTTCATTTGCAATGTAGAACTCAAGTTAAATTAGCTTTTTAGCAGTAATTTTTTTCTTCTAAACAATGAATGAACTCAGCAATCATAGAATTAATTTGAAACCAGATTTCTACTAAGAAGAATAACAGCTATTAATATTTTAAAAAATAATCCAAAAGACTGATGATCCAAAAGATCATAATACAATAATTTCTCAGTTAACCAATGTTGGGAAATGATTGTTGGTGGTTTATCTGATTCATTCAAGAACTGAGTAACAACTTTGATAACTGAGAGATCATTGCAGTAGATGATCTTAATAAAAATAAATAAATAAATAAATAAAATATATATATTATCCTTACAAATGAAATATGCTAAAAAGATCCAAATTTATGAGGAATTTTAAAGGATATCAATCTGACAGCATAAAACAAAAACTGAAAACAAAGTAAATAACATTCACAACAAATAACAGCAGAAAGTGTTATGCATTGCCCTACCACTTCCCAAATCTTGTAAACCAATTTATCTAGTATTCCTAAAGATAAAACAGGATAAATTGCTGCGCTCTTACCCAAATTACAAAATCTTTAACCTTATTGTAAATAAATAATATAAAAATACAAGTTACTCATTTAATGATTATTACAGATTATTACTATTGCACAGGAATCTCCATGGAGTCCAAAGGCTTATTGTGAGAGGCCCATATTTGTCACATAATACCTGTCATACTCTCCTTGAATGCATTTACAACAGACTCTGAAACCCATTTCACTCATTCACTGCTCTCCAAGCCAAAAATCAGGGCTGATCCTTTATTTTGAACCAATCCCACAAACCAAGTGCTAAAAAATTTCTCCTGTGTTAATCCTGTAAAACCTTTTTTAGTAATTTAAATGTTTCTATCATATCTTCTCTTTCCTGCATATCAGCCACCTTCCTGCAAACCCTCACTGTAGCCGCATAGGCAGCATTCCACAATCTTGGTCACTTAACTCAACTACTACTTCCACATCCTAAGAGGAATAGTATCTCTGCTTTAAATTAAAGATACCAAGAAATTAAATACTTGGTTTAATCCTTTATCCAAGTGTAAGCAATCAAAGTTTGAGCCTGAAGTATTTTCAGGACTGAGGCAACTCGTGGTAAAGGTGGTATGACTTCACATCACTTGCCTTAGTATCCCATAATGCAAAGCTTGCATTATTACATAAAATTATTACATAATGCCATCCATGAAAGGTTGTAAACATATAGTACATAGTACTATGGGTGAGCTGAGGGGTGCATAATCAGAAACTGTTTTAGAGACCAAACACATACTCTTTTTTTTTAACCCACAAGCAGGGTAATACAAAACACAAAATTAAAATACAAATCTCAGATCAAAACATGAAATCAAAAATTATCAGCTGAAGAACACAAATACTTCCAGTATTTAACTACAGCCACTCAGAGGATTCATGACAATGATATGAGGCCATTATTTTTGGAAGAAAACTTCATTATACAGATGTAAATTTAAATCTGAGAGACTGTTTTTGGAATTTGCCTGCCACAGCTTTGCAACAGTGCTCATAAATATGGCTACAGCACACTACCAAAAATCTGGAAAACTTATTATGAGACCAACAATCCACTTATCGAGCTTTGCTTTATTGGCTATAGAGGGTATCAATTAGGCCTGTAGGTTTACACCATTTAATTTTTATTCCATTGTTTGCCTTCCTTCACTAAAGCTGCATGAAAGTGTGCATATTCTTATCTTTGTGTTTATGAATATGCTTTGGTCACCAATGCTAAATGCTGTCAGAAATCAAACCACAGATTCTTTCATTTTGATTTTGTTTGCACTTATTTTCATTTTTATGATCAACATCAGTTTCTTTAATATTTATTTACTTTTTATTATTCCATTATCTTGTGACTAAATTTCTGGCTCTATGTTTCTCTGTTTCACATATGATCTAGTGCAAATCCAAATGAAGTTTTTAGCTGTGGATTTCTCAAGAGAGTAATCTTGATCAGCTTTAAAGGCAGAAAATAAAAGATACTTTTCTATGCATCTTTATTTTTTCTCCTTAGTTCATGACTCCTTAATCTTAATTATGAAATCCTCTCACAAGGATTTTGGTTTTATTTTTAAGCAAACTTCACAGTATATTAACCTCTTCACGGTGTCCTCATATCAAACTTTTGATAGACATAAAAAGAAATGACAATGAAAACAATTCTACCTTTCTTTGCACACAGCTGGTATACTGGCTTTGGATTATAAACAATGTACTGTATACCAATAAAACATACATGGAAGACAAAATTATGCTGAGAGGTAGAGCACAGTGTCATGACAATTCATACTCAAAACAATCCCATCTTCCTTTCTGTGTTAGGCTCGATGGCCTGTCACGGTAAAGTAACTTGCCATCTTACAAACCTGATTATTGATTATGACAATATAAGTTAATTCTATCTGCATTGCCTGCTATGTCTATAAACTATGCAAGTGTTCTTCCAGCTAGTTTACATGTTTTGCAAGAGGAAAAACTTGAGTTTCCGGCAGAGAAAACTCTGCTACCTCTGTATGAGAATGGCTAACTCAACTTCACTTGAAAAATGCTTAAAAACAATACTGATCTAAATGTTTCAACATGTTAAAGTGAAATTTTTTTAAAATTGCAATGAATTTTCGATCTTATTTATTTATTATTATTTTTAGTACTAGAGAAAGGTTGTAAACTTAACACATATAAGTACTAGATTTAGTCTAAGGATTAGATAATCTAAGAATCCATAAAGAACAAACAAGTTTTTTTTTTTTTTTTCAAGCTACTTCAAGCACTGAATAAGAAGAGTGGGTCTCACACTAAGTGATGAAAATCATTTGCCACCTAAAGACATTCAAAAACAAATATACTAGGGAGATTTAAGGTTACAGCTTGAAAACAAACATCTACCCAAGCTAGCATTTAATTTTTTTTTTTTATTGATTGTGGTGATTTTCATTAATTGAGGCATGACATAGCTCGAAAACGTTTTTTCGTTTGTAATCACAGCCAAAGTAACTAATACTATGAGGCCAGTATATTTTGTCTTAAACTGCAGTGTTCTTCTGGCCAGTTCCTGTTTTGCAGGATCATAAATATGAGTTTCTGTGAGGAAAATTCTGCTGTCTCTGTATGGGACACTGGCTAACTCACCTTCACTTGAAAACTAATAAAGCTTCTTCATGCCCTGGATGGGATTTAGTAGTCTTTATAACCAAAGGGCATCATCAATAATAACTATGTTCCACTTGAATAAGTATTTACTTAATCTTTGGATATAATGAAAGCTTTGTAATTAGACATTTCACAAATAATCAAAGAATGGAGCAATCCTATTAGAATGGTTCCATTCTATTCTCTATTTTTTTTGTGATATATATATAAATGGTGCTAATAAAGTATCATAATTGAAGCACTCAATTTATTTTGATTGCAAATTGATTTTTCAGATCACCATTTAAACTGAACAAGTAGAGAAAATAAGATAAGTATATGCTATTTTTGCACATACAAAACCATTCATTATTGAAGGATACATTAAATTGTTACAAATGTTAGAAATGAAACAAATGGAACTTATTCCATTTGTTTCATTTCAAAAAACAGAACACAAATAAGTTCCGTTTTTATTTATACTGGGTTTTCTTGCTTTAAGATAATTTAATATCATTAATGATTTAATAAAAGGTTTAGATATTAAATTTTTTTTTCAGCAATTAAATGGCTGAGTTAATTCAGTTAATGCAACAATTTACATATAAATGTATCTTTACATATAAGGTATGTATGTGTTATGACCCAAGAATCTCATTCATACAGCATAGGTTTGAATGATGCAAGAATTTAGAAATTATTCAAGTTTATATAATAAACTTGAATAATATATAAACTTAAAAACTTTTAATAACACATTCTTATGAAATGCAGTTCATATTAATATAAAGTAACATATTCTTTATTATTATTTATTCATTTATTTTGTAACTGATCCACAAAAGGTGTTTGCGGCTTGGAAGTAATAGTGATACTAATAGTAGTACTGAGAATGGGCTAAGTTTTTCCCTCTCTTTTATTATTTTTTACACAGTCCAGGAACAACTGCTTTAGAGACTAAAAATGAAACTCTTTCAAGCCACTTCATGCTTCCATGATATGGAGTATGATCTTACACCAGGCAATGATCTTAATCTGACATCTTAAAGACAAACATCCATGGGTATAATGGGATTCAAAACTAATGATTTATTGGTTACAGAGTAAGACACCATCCACTTGGCTAACCAGGCTAGCAATTATAATATAATGTATTAAAAAACAGTGTATGAGTGCAAAAAAGGAACCTTAAATAGCTACCACAGCACTATCAAAATTTTTGTATATGATATTTAATAATTTTAATAAAAAACTGTTTTCATATTTATGTAATTTAAATAAAAAAAGCAACATTAAACTTTTGTTAAAATTTTCTGGGGTACTGGTCATTTCAAATTACTATACCTGATTTATATAATCAATAGGTTTACACATGAAAATAAAGTAAAATAAACAATCCCTATCCTGTTATACGCTTAAATAATCCTATTTGTGAAATCCTGTGCATACACGTGTGTGTGAAAGCATGCATGCATATATTTTTAAATTTACAACTAAATCCCTGTATGTATTCATGCACATATTTATGAGATTAAGTATTTTTATCATTATTTTCAACTTTATAAAACAAGTTAGTTTATGTGATTTGTAATAAAGTGAAGCTAACCAAGCTTTTTAACTTCCAAAAGAAAAAAAAATTAATGTTAATTATCAAAATAATTATATGAAAAGAATTTCAAATATAGACAACATAATTCTTTTCAAAAAATTTTCTTACACGATGTATGGTTTTTACATGCTGAAGAGATTGCAAGCCATGCATTACATTGGTTGCACTGCAGTATAAGTTGAAGTTCAGGGGACATATGAGACTGGCTAGAGCTATGCAAAAGATTATTATAATACTGATAAGGATTCTAAGAGGATATAATATGACTGAAAAATACAATGTCCTATTACACTGTGTCATATTGAAACCAAACTATGATGAAATAGTTACAGAAATTACATTTGGGGAGATTAAGTTGTAGATTTATTATAATAATAAACTTTGACATGTTTTGCTCTTTATTAACTAAAATCTTCATTAGGAAAACAAATATACTAGAGAACATACCTGAAAATTTGACCATTTCCAGCAGCAGTTGTTTTTAACCAAATAACATTAATAATAAATGTAGATTAGTCACACACATTATCTCATACTTCATTTGAATGAAGCATAAGATGTTCACCAATGTGCAAATACTCTACATGGTTATTAGCATAATGGAGATCTGGTAGGTTACATAAACTTAAGAGACTCCTAAACATCAAAGAACGAGATCCTAGTTCCAATTTAGGGTGCTATGCAATCAGATTACTTCTGAGAATTGTTTAAACACCCTTGAAAAGATACTGTATCCTAGATAAGGCATTAAGGCAAAGGATCAATCCATTTCATGATGTTCTGAGTATAAAAATGGTGGCCACACTGCACACATTTTCTCTGAACATCATGAAACGGATTAGTCCTCTGCCTCGATTCCTTATCTGAAAGACAATTTCTTTTCAAGGACATTTAAAGAATGCTCAGAAGTGATATGATCACATGGCACCTCAAACAGGAATCAGAGATGCCATCCATCTTTCATTAGATTTGGAAATCTCTTATATGTTCATGCAACATATCAGATCTCCATTATGTTAACAGCCATTTAATCAGGAAGTAATTAAATAAATAAAGTAATCTGTGCAACAATGAACATTTCATGCTTCATAAGTCAAATAAAGTATTTGACTAATCTATGTATTATCAATATTATATTTTTCAAACCTACAGCTGTTCAGATTTTTTGTATGTTCGCTAGTGCATTTATCTTCCTGATGGAGCAGTTAGTAAAGAGCAAAACATTATTATTATTTAATCCTGCAATGTAGCATCTCTTTATAATTGTCATCATATCTTTGTTCTGACCATTTGAATACTATGGTGCACAGATTTTAAGTCAGTCTTCAGGTAGTAGATGCTTTTCACTTACTGGTGTGGGATCATCCCCCCTATTTAGTGAAGGTCTGATGAGGTGGGACTGGCATAATAAAAAAAATTTCAGCTGAGTGTTTTCAAGATCAGGAAGCAGTGGGGGGGGGGGAGATAGAGAGATTAGATAAATAAGAAGGAAGGACATTATATGACAGTACATTAAATTTTTGAAAGGAGCATAATTATAGATGCAAACGATTCTTTTCTCCTTCATTCGTGACAGCAGAAAGAGAAAAGAGAACAAGGAGTGGTTCCTGGAATCTGAGTAAACATATGATCTGCAAGTTAGGAGATGATTGTCCTTATGGCAAGTGAATGAGTGAAATGCATTGCTGAAGAGATTATGTTGATAGTGAATGAATATAATGAGATGTATAATGGCTGTGTGAGCTAGAATGGGCTTTCATCGAGCCTCTGGATATGGTGATAATAATAATAATAATAACGTATCACTTTATATATATATGTTGGTTAGGAACTTGAAATGGTATTTAATTACAAATTCTTAATTTAATATCATAAAATGATCATTTTATATACTATTTAGTTGAGAGATAAGATGATTATTTAATATAAATCAAAAGACATTCTAATTCATGGTGAAATAATTCTGTTGATATTTTCTCATAATAAAAACATTCAGGTAGCTTCTGCAGTCCTACAAAATTCTGAAGAGTGGTTAAATACCATACCTTTACCTCTTTCTGTTGGATAACATTAAAAAAAAAAAAAAAAGGATTTCTATTCCACATGTGCTTATTTAAAGACAAACTCAGGCCAGATAAATACGTAAAATGTGTACCTGAATTGTAATCCTGGACAATGAAAAGATGTTTAAAAAATTAGCACAACAGTCATTTAAGTATTTTTTTTTTAATTGCTTTCCTCAACTTTGGCTGAGAAAACGTAACACAATCTTTCTTGTTAAGTACTTTATAAATACCATCACCTACTAACTAAATAACAATTGCATATTATACACATAAAGACTGATTCATCGTTTATCTTTTTACATGTCAAAAGCTTTGCTATTAAGTAAAGCTAATGAAATATATATTTTCTGAATACTGAGACTTTTTTTTTACTCAACCGGGTTCATTTAAAAAAATATAAAGGATGATTTGTCTTACAGTTATTCATAAAAATTACTTTTAATTAGCTATTCCAATACTATAGTGATTACATCAACTGTGGCTGCAGATATAGCATTTAAGAACTCAATATTTCATGTCTTCAGGAGAGCACCTACAATTTTTGTTAATTTACTGTTTAATGCTATAAACTATAATTAAAAGACATAAGTAATATATATCTAAAAAAATACTTATTACAAATTAAATTCTTCTTCTTCTTCCTTTTCAATATTTAGTATGCAAAATTATTTTGATTTAAGAAAAGTCGAGAAACTGTCTAAATATTTAAAAATATGAAGCAATGAACACAAAATAAATAACACTTATGTTAAATAGAGAAGACAAAATATTAAAACTGAGAAGTTATGGTCAATCCAGGCTGATCCAGGATATATGAATGCAAAAGAAATTTAATATTAGGAATCAGTATGAACTTGATACCCAACTTCAGGAATATATATGAATGGGCTTCACTTTTGTGGACATTTGAAGTGAACATAAAATGGATTATAAAATTTGATTAGTTCTTTCCCCCCTTCCACAAATGAAGCTCACAACACTTGTAAGAAACGAAATGTTCCAAAGAATGATTTTTCACAGAGGTGATGGATCAGATGAGTAAAGGGTTCCTATTTATGAAATTACCGAAACTGCTCACAATAAGCATACTATATACAGAGCTTTATAACACATGATATCACTTTCAAGCTTGTGTTCTTGCTTTATTGAGATGCCTTCTTTAAATCTGCTGTTTCCCCTCCTGCATTGTCTCTTTATCTGCTGACACTGCAACTGCAATTGTTCAAGTCCTTAAAAAAATAATAATAATAATAATTAGGCCAATAATCAATAGGATTTCAAAATATATTCAAACATGCTTGAAATTAATAAAAGAATTTTCCATTTAAATTATATGTTACTGTAGGTGTGGTCAGTAAATATTCTGTACATCCTTTGAGGGTATATGGAAAAGATGATTATTTGTTACATTATATTCGACTAGAGTTTAACAGTGATGATGATCATTTATGCCAAATAATGATAACTTGAATAAGCTGCAAAGGTGGAAGAATGAGTGGCAATTAGTTTAACACAGTTAAGTGTAAACTTTTAAATTATGGATCCACAAGTGGGAGGCTGTATATTGTACCGAAACTGTATTGGAGGAAGGGAAGACAGCAAGGGATCTTGGGAGAAAGTGGTCAGAACACATTGCAATGGTGGTAAAGACAACCCAGAGGACTGCTGCAATACTACTCGGAACATTGACCAGCAGATATAAGGCTGTCATAGTTCTGCCGTATAAGGCTTTGCTCAGACACGACTAGTATTTGAAGGCCAATGAAGGAGCTTAAAGAGACAAAAGTAGTTAACAAAAATGACAGCAGGACATTGGATAAATTGAGGTTATGTAATCTGGAGTTTTTGATAGATAAAAGTTGAAGGGGATGATGTGATTAAAACATTCAAACTGTTGAACAGTATTTATCAGATGAACAGTGGAGATTTTTTCAAAGGATAGAATAAGGGGAAAAAGACCAAGGAGGCTATGCGTCAAAGTTGTGCAAGAAAGAGGCCATGAGGAAGAAAGTGAGAATGTGTTCCATGCACTTAACACTTTCTATGCTTTGCATGGAAAGTGTTAAGTGCATGGAACACATTGCCTGCGATGGTGGTAAGAATGTAGTTTTGTGGTGTTCAAAAAGTATACACTGCCACAATGAATCTGACTCCATAAAGACTTTGTGATAATGATAACACACACTAGACCCTAGATGGCAAACCTATGGCACATGTGCCAGAGGTGGCACGTCCGAGAATTCTGCTGGCATGTCAATGATTTACAGGTGACATCCTTTTATACGCTTATAAATTATTCAACCTTTTTTTTTTTTAATTATTACAATATGTACAAGTTAAATTTTGTTTTACACGAAAGAAACTAACCAACAAATACATAGCCCACTGTAGGAACAAGGCCCAGCAGCTAAAAACTACAACTGATGTTATGAACCTCTAGTCAATGGCTGAGGGGAATAATGACATGACTCAGCTGATAGAAAACAACTGTGTTTAATCACCAAAACTTTTCATTATTTAAAAGCTTATTAATTAACTCAAGTTTATTATCTTTAATATTTATAGCATATGAAAAGTCACCAGCTGCAACTTTGTCAAAACACGTGGCTTCTAAACATATGATATTAAGAGCAACATGGCAGTCATATCTACCAGGCTTTCTTCCTACAGTGGTCTGTAAACAAATACAATTTTTCTTTGCATCAGTTGACTCATTGTAGATCAGGGTTTCTCAACTGCTGGGCCTTGGCATCAATTATACCGCGCCGCAAGAGGTTCTCCTGAAATTTATCATTTCAGTTTTCTAAGCATTTTTCATGAATAAATATTTTATAGTGGAAATATTCTGAGGAGAATAATATTTATGAATGTATCAAAAAGCTCAGATCTAGAATGTCTAAATAACATCTATGTAGGAAATGTCAATGATGAAGCCACATATTTTTAAACATGGAAGTATTCATGAGTGATCGGGAATTTTCAGACATCGAAATCTTATAACATTCGGAAGTTCGTTGGCTGTCCTGCGGTGAAGTTCTTGAGAGGTTATATGGACTCCTAAAGGAAGTTGAGCTGTTTTTAATTGATAAGAAAAGTGACCTGTCCCATTATTTCCAGGATAAAAAATGGGTAGCCAGGCTGGCATATCTCAGCAATACATTTTCTTACATAAACGAGTTGAATTTAAAACTTCAAGGTCCAGATACAACAAAATTTAATGCTTGGAACAAGATCGAATCATTCAAAAAGAAACTCAAACTCTGGTTTAATATGATTGCAGAAAGAAATAATGAAATGTTTCAGTCGTATTCACATTATATTATGAAGCAGGTGATTTCTATTCACCGAATTCAGTTTCAGATATTATTGCAGCCCACTTGAAGATGTTGTTGTCATTTGAAAAGTTTTATCCCAAACATGAGGATCCCCAGAGGCAAAATATGTGAACCCCTTTGTTGAACACAAAGAGACAGTCCTTTCCCATGAAGAAAGTCTTCAACTTATTGAATTATCATCAGACAAAGGACTGGAAAATACTTTTAATTCTATGAGTAATTCAAAAATTCTGGATAAGAATGAAAAATGAATATCCAAATTTACATGAAATATCCATGAGATTTTTTCTTGGTTTTTCTACCACATATCTTTGTGAAACTGCATTTTCTAGCATGACTGTGCTTATAACGAAACAGAGGAACCGCCTGCAACTTTCTGACTGTCTCCATTTGGCTATCACTTCAATTCAACCCAGAATTAATAAGCTAATGGACAGAAAACAGCAACAAAAGTCTCACTAGCCTAACTAAAACTTTTTCAATAACTTATAACTGATGCGTTTTTAAATTCAAAATATTTAGTGAATTTATTTTGAATTGAATTGAGTGATTAGAATTGAGAGATTCATATATTTTTATTTATTAAATTACAAACTTTGCATATATAAATATTTGGCATATGTGATCATACCATATTTATTCGAATATAATCCTCCCCCCCCCATAATTAAAGCTAAAAATTTGTGGTGCGAGATATATGCGGAAATTTTCGGAAATCCAAAGAGCATCGTCTTCTTTCTCATTATTCCAAGCAAAAATGACTAGTAATTTACAAGACTTGAGATACATAATGAACAATCCTTCACGAATGACTAATGAGAAGTGAAAGCATAGCACAAAACAAGTAATGGCAGGCCAGTAGAGATAGAGCAGCTATGAATACGTGCATATGATTGGTGCAATATTAACAAAAGATTGTGCAACCCAAAGACAAAGGCAACCGACAATTGTTGAGTTGAAATGCTAATGCTCTTCAATTGAATTCCATAACATCTGAAACTGTCATAAGAACATTCACTATATATTTCTTAGTTTTAACACATTCACGACGGAACTTCCATTACTAGCAGGCTCAACTCACATAAAGTTGCAACCCTTGGTTGAATTTTATTGCTGCTTGTTAGCATTTGAGCTGGCAGGCGAACTCATACCTACATTATATGACATGTTTCAATTCATGGTAGAATTTTATTTGAAGTTAGCCTTTGTGATCTGTCACAATGCCATCCAGAATTTCAAATGCAATAAAACAAACTTATTTCATGTAACTGAAAAATTGGACAATAGTTTTTTGTTAGCTACTGTGTTTCCAGTGGTTTTGCTTGAGTCTATATAGCATAGTTTCTGTGAGAGGGGACACGTGATTCATTAGTTAGCAACGTTTTTATTCCAGCTGTCTCTAATTGCACTATTTGTTGAGAAATATATTACATAGACTGCAAAAGCCTCTGTACCTTATTCAGGAATACAATCAAACTACTTGTTTTTCTTGCATCTGCAGTATAATGGCTGTTGGGGAGGGTGTGTTGTTAACCGTGGGGGAGCAAGTTACTATCGCCTCGACGTGAACATGTTTAAATATTTTTTGTGTGCAAGGTATATGCAAAACTTTTTAATGTCTTTTATCGTAAAGTAAAATCAGGAGTGCGAGTTATGCATGAGGGCAAGTCATATTTGAGTAAATATGATAAGCATTTCGCCAACAAGTTGACATCCTTCTGCTGTTTACCCTGCTCAGCTGACTTCTATGGTGAGTTACAATTCATAAATATTTTTCTCACTACCATTTTTTTTCCAAACCAACATCATTAAAATAAATTTAATAATAATTTTACACTGAATAATATAAATTTTTGGTAATCAGAATGGAATGTCAATGAAAATTAGCACAAATTAATTTAATGATGTTGGTATGAGGAAACTACAATATGCTACAAGATTTCATTAGTCCAGTGATTGATAATTAATTTAAACGTACTTTTATATTGTCAACATGCCACACCATATACATAAGTGTATTAATACTCTTTATGATTATGCCATAATTAATTATTAATACTTATGTTAGTTTAATGTATGAACTTTCTAAAAATGGGAAAGGTATTTACGATTAAGTTTGTTGGGACCAGGCCCTCGTCTTATAGAAAAAGAATTGAGAAGCACTGATCCTTAGGATTCCCAGACTCTTCCCTTCTCTAATTGCACATGCGTTCATTATGCATTTCGTGCTGCACATCTGCCAGTAAGCAGAAATAAGCAGCAACAAGTGTATTATTGTTATGTATGTGCACTGCTTTGTTTTTTGCTGTAAGTGTGAATTATAAGGTAATTTAATTTAGGTATATAATAAAATGTTAATTTTTTGAAACTATAAAAAAATGCATTTGATTTAAGTTTTGAATTATTTTGTTACAGTTCTACTTAGCTGGTGAAAATAAAAAACGAAAATTATCCCAATCAAGAATCAGAGAGTTCAAAAGTTGGTGGACTGAAGAGTATGGCATGATTACCAAAGACAATAAAGCAATATGTGTTTTATGTTCTGGGACAGTTGTGTACAGAATGTCATCTGTAAAATGGCATTATGAGACAAACCATAAATCGCTCCTTGAGAAAAGCAAGGATGAACAGAAAGAATTTATTGCTCGGGCAATTAAAAATAGAAATATTCAGTCAACAACCCTAATGAAATTTATTGGCAGTCGTTCAAATATAACTGCTGTTTTATATATTCCCCATCACTAAAAGGGGAAACCTTTTAGTGATGGGGAATATATAAAAGAAGCATGGCTAAAATGAGCACCTGTTCTCTTTGAAGATTTTAAAAACAAAGAAAAAATTATTCAAAGAATAAAAGATATGCCTTTGGCTAGAAACACAGTGAAAAGATAGAATCTTGGAAATGGCCAAATATAGATATAAAATCTTCTGGTTTAATTTCTCTTTGTCTTGATGAGCATACTGACATAATTGGATCAGCTCGTTTAGCAATTTTTATTTGTTATTGCATTCGGAATAATACCAAAGAAGAATTGATCAGTTAACATCATCAGCAACAACAACAAAAGGAATAGATATTTGCAACGCAGTTGTAAATGCACTTGCTGAAAGAGATATAGATCTCTCCAAAATTGTATCAGTAATTACTGATGGTGCTCGCAGTATGACTGGAGAGGAAAATGGTTTTGTCAATTTATTTACCGAACGTACTGGACATTCAGGTCTGGGTGTTCATCACATTATACATCAGCAGGTTTTATGCTCAAAGGCTAGTTTGAAGCCACTGGAAGATATTATGAGCCTTGTAACAAAACTGGTCAATTTTATATCAGCACACACTTTAAATAAACAAAAATTTATAGAATTATTAAGTGAGGTAAACACAGCGTACAATGGTTTACTTATGTACAACAACGTCTGATGGTTAAGTTGTGGGAAGGTTCTTTGAACATTTGTTGAGTGATTAGATGAAATCAGACTTTTTTTACATAATGAGAAAATCACCGAAAAATATAATCAATTAATGAACGTCAAATGGCTTTAGAAATTAATGTTTTTTAGTGATGTGTTTACGTTTAAATGAATTAAATGTTAAGCTGCAAGTTGTTAACAAGACAGTTATTGCAATGTTTGATTTAATCAAAGCATTCGAAGCTAAATTACAAATTTTCAATCGTGACGTTATTTCCAATACCTTCAAATATTTTCCAAATACAAAATAATTTTTTGCAGATCTAAAATCTCATGAAAAAAACAGATTAAGTTAAATTGACAAAAGAGGTTTCTACAGTTATTCAGTCAATAATCAACGAATTTCCTTCAAGATTTACGTAATTCAGGCAATTTGCAGAGACAACAAAATTCATTTTACATCAGCAGATAAACTCAATTTGGAGATTTTTGAGTGGCTGAATTTGGAAGATATAGAAATGCAATTAATTGATTTTTAGTCCAGTTCTATATGGAAACAAAAGTTTGTCGATTTAAGAAATGACTTGGAAATAATTGAAAATGACCAATTATTGGGGGCAATTAAAAAGCATGCAGAAGAGGGAAATAATGAGAACTTGGAATGCCATTCCTGAAACCTTGAGTTGTTTAAAAAACCTAGTGATGGCTATATTATTAATTTTCTCCTCTAAATATGCTTGTGAGTCATTATTTTCCGAAATGAATTTTATAAAAGACGGTTTGAGAAATATATTAACTGATGAATCTAGTTCGACATGTGTATT
Source organism: Typopeltis vanoorti (assembly GCF_054136105.1). Lineage (NCBI taxonomy): Eukaryota > Metazoa > Arthropoda > Arachnida > Uropygi > Thelyphonidae > Typopeltis > Typopeltis vanoorti. The sequence goes on from NC_143551.1 coordinate 148,623,537, forward strand.
ACTAAAAGTGACAAAATATGAACCTGATATAAAGCCTTTGGCATCTAATAATTTATTAATAATCTCATTAATAAATTGATATTGATAAATGAATAAATTGATATTGATTTGTATATGACAATGTGTATGTCAAATTATGAGTTCATTTTTATGAAATTCTATGTTAATTTTCTATTAATTTTTCCCGTATTAAAAACTGCCTGGCATGTCAGCAACTCGATAAATATTATTTGTAAATTTTTGGCACGCACACATAAAAGGGTTTGCCGACACCGCACTAGACCTTTGACAAAATGTAAATCAGTTTACCAATTAATCAAATAACAAAAACACATTTAATGACAATGAATAGTCATTGGCATTATTATTCCTCTAAATACATTCTCCAACTTTGATTAGATCTTAGGGCATATAGCAAGACAAATGACAAATACTTTGATGGAAATATTGTATTAATTAGGTACCAGATGATTTGGCAATGGTCATATGTGACAGAGTTGATATGTAGTATATTCATCTGTAACAGCACTTATTATTATTATTATTAATGCTTCTCTAGGGAGACCAAGGATTCATCCAGGGGACCATTAAGATACGCATACATAAATACTTATGGTTTTATGAACACATTCGCCAAAGACACACAGCATCTAGCAGTATAGTGCAATTCATATGCTCATCATACACCATGTGGATGTCATGCTTTCTAACCTAGGCAGCAACCAAAAATGACACTATGATTCACCTCCACCAAGCATAAACTGCAAAATCTCACTTGTGTAACTATCTCCTCTTCTCTGTCTATTCATCAAAACTTTGAAGACTACATTTTTTCACCTATTTGTTCTCACATGAGCAATCCATATAACAGTTATTATTCTGGTTGATTACAACTGAATCTTTTCAACTGTCTTCCCATCTCCTTGATACCCAGGTGACCACATGTACACAGCAGTCCACATCTGGACAGCTGTGAACATCCAGACAGATGTGGTCTTATCAAAGCCTAGTAAAGTGCAAAATAGCTTCCTTTTTTCTTATAAATCAGTGTTCTCTTTAACAGGAGAGCTAGCTGAAGTGATGAGTTAACCACCTTAACAATGCAGACTTTACTTTAGCTCACCATCCAGTAATCTCAAGTTTCCAGCATCATGGACTACTTGAATCAAGCCAGCAAAGATTAGTAGAGCCTCTGCTACTAATGGTGCACGAAAAAAGTTAAGCAAGTTTGAGCGGTTAGTAGTTGGAAGGGGATCAATCGTTTGATGCTGTTGGCACACTCCCCCTTAATGAGTCTTTGGACTCCCAGGAGGTGTCGCATAATAATAATAATAGTAATAATCTTACATTTCTGCAACACCGAACTAGTAGTCATTCTCATTTATCCACATAACCCACCTGTTCAAGTTAGCTTGTGGGGATTCTATAGCTAATTGTCCCCCCCCCCCCCTTCCACATACACCTCTCTCTTTTCAACTTAGCATTGTCAGCAAATAATTCTACCTTCATTCTTGATGCTTATGGCATTAGTATATACATATAACATTCGTCTGAAAATCGAGATGTAAGCAGAAGAATTCATTATAAAATATTAATATCAGAAACACATTTAATATTTTTAATGTAATTTTCATAGCAATTGTCAATACAGTTATAGGAAAACTTAAAAAAAAAAAAGAACAATTTAAATGAAAGCACGTGATATTATGTGCAATATCAGCTGCCAGAGAATAGCTCTATATGCATTAATAGATATTCAAAATAAATTACAATAAAATGATTTAGTTAATTATTTTTAAATTATAAACAAAATTTGATTACAATTATGGAACACATGGATGGTGAGTATTGGTTAATATAACTTCCCAAAATTGAGACAGTCTTAGGCAATCGTTTTTGTTCAGGTTTTGTCCACTGAATTCTGTGTTTTGTAGATAGTGTGGTTTGCTAAACCTGAATTGTTTGGCTTGTTAAGATAAATGTATTCCTGATGTTCATCCAGACAAATTTGTGCAGATCGACCAGTTTGTCCATAATGTAAGCCACAAGAGCAGGAGATTCCATAAACTCCAGGTTAAGATACAGGAGGAGTTTTGTCTTTTGGTGAGATAAGGAATGTATCAAATTTGTGAACTGGACAGAAAACAACTTGTACATTAATCTGTTGAAGTAATTATGCTATTTTTTCAGTAAGTATCTTTATATATGGAATACAAATTCTGGTAATTTCTTCCTGAGGGGATTAGGACGATGGCCATAACTACCGATTATTTTTTCGTTAGTTTTTGTATTATAACCATTTGTACTAAAGGTAGTTCTGATAATAAATAGTGCTTTGTTTAAAAGAGAATTTGTAGAACAAATTTTATGAGCTCTATCAACTAAGGATTTGAATACACCATATTTTTGACAAGGGTGGTGATGGGAGTTAGAATCAATGCATTTACTAGTATGAGTTAGTTTTCTATACATCGAGAACTGTAAACTGCCATTTGATTGATGTAGAATGAGAATGTCCAGAAAAGAAGACAATTGTTAGCTTCTACTTCTAGGATAAATTTAATTCTTGGGTTAATTGAATTAATTTTTCTAAGAAATTCATAAAGATCAGACAAAGAGGATTTCCATACAGCAAACACATTAATGTATCTATACCAAACCAATGGTTTAGGTGAAAAAACATCCAGAATATGTTGTATGAAATGTTCCATAAAGTAACTGGCTAGAGTTGGGAAAAGGGAGACCCCATAGCCATTGCCTTGATCTGTTTATATAGTTTGTTCTGAAATCTAAAGTATCCTGAATTAATTATTAAGTCAAATAATTTTACAATATCTGGAGGTAAGTCTTTGTAAAGCAAATCAATCGTATCTGTCAGAGGCATATTTGTAAAGAGTGAGGTTACATTAAAACTAGAAGATCTGTGAGTTGTAAGGATAATCCTGAAATTTTATTCTTAAAATTTTTGTTTTTTTTATGAAGGAAACAGAATTTCCAGTAATTTTAGAAAGAAGATTGGATAAATATTTGAAATTTTATACATTTGGACATCCTATGCAGTTCACAACAGTTCTTAACAGCACATCTTCTTTATACAATTTAGGTAGGCCATACAGTCTTGGAGCAAAAGCATGATGAACTTTTAGCCTCTTTACTGTTTCTTCATTCCAAGAATAAACTTCATTTAAGAGTCTATTAAATTTATTGATTTGTGATTGTGTAGGGCATCTATCAATGCTTCTGTACGTAGATTGATCTTGAAGTAGAAGACTAAGGTTTCTAAAATAATTATTCTTATGAATTACAATTGCTCGACCTTTGTCAGCTTTAATAATAATTAAGTTTTTATTATGTTTTAGAGAAGATATGGCTTGAAATTCTTTCTTAGATAGATTACATTCAGGAGGTAATCTATCTAAGAAAGATTACATTCAGGAGGTATTGATTTAAATAAAATATATGCTGCTTGAAATCTAATTTTGTTTGCTAAATTATATGAACAGTTACGAAGGTCTTTATCTAAATTATACATGGTCCATGATTGCAATGGTGTTTAGTGCTACTGCATAGTCTAATCCTTCAGAAAATACTGATATTTCGTCATTAGATAAAGACGGCCTGAAATATTAACGACAGGTTTTGAGGAGTCAAACTTGTTATTAATACGGTTCTAGGGAAATTCGCTGTAAACATTTACGTAAGACATTTTGCATTAATTTTTGTAAATAATCAACAGATGATAAAGGGTATTATAAAATCATTAGAAAGGGAAATCTTTATTAAGGTGAATGTCAGTGATACATAACATAATGAAATCATTTAAAAATTGTGCAAATTACAAGAGATGCTGCATAAATAATTGTCTGCTGTGGATCATCAAATCAACAAATCCATAAGTAACATCGCTCATTGGGAGAAATGCTGCTGTGAAGCATTTAATTTTCGTGTTGAATTCAGCATCTGTGTGATAGTACAACTTCAAACCAACGGACATTTTTGCGATAAAGATTTTGTTGATGTAAACATGTTAGAAAAAGCGTTGACAGTTGCTTTCTGAAAGCAACCATTAATATTTTGGGATCTAATGATGAACGTAACCCTTTAAGGCACTGAATAATCTGCTATAAGTTAATTCTGATTTGCCAGGAAGCAAAGCAAAAAGCTGCCATGGAATCCTTAGCAGTCTCATGCCAGTCCCAAGCATGGATAAAGGAGGAGGGTCAGTTAGATGAGTGTCAATGCTCTGACCGTAAAGAAAAATCACGATTGTTATCTGATGCCTATACGATCAACAGCTACGACATGCCGGCTTGGACGTCGCCTGGATCAACAAGATCCACGATACCAATCGAGCTATCGGGGTTGGATTGAAAAGTGGGTTACTGAAACTAACAGAACTATTATCAATAGGAACATAAAATGTACAGACACTTTGGATGTCAGGAAAACTAAAATTACTTTGCGAGGAAATGAAGAGATATTGGTGCGATACACTAGGACTGGCAGAGATGCGATGAACATCATCAGGAGAGATAAATGGATGCGAAGTCATATGGGCATGACACCAAGCAAGAAGCAGCAGTTGGCTTCCTTCTTAACAAAAGAGGTAGAGAGGCACTGTTAAGCTACAAACCAGTCAATGAGCAAATCAAAACAGCAAGATTTCAAGCAAAACCATTTAATATATCAATAGTCCAGATATATGCAACCACATCTGACAGCACAGATGAGGATATTGACTTATTGTACAAAGATCTGACAGAGACAATAGAAACAACCAAAGCAAGATGTACTAGTTATCAAAGGAGATTGGAATGACAAAGTCGGAATAGATAATGATGGTTGGGAAAGATTTATGGGAAAATATGGTTTCAGAGAAAGAAATGAATGAGGTGCAAAAATGTTAAAATTTGCTGTGGAACACGAGATCTCGTGGATGTTGATCAAATGATGAGAAAGCCAAGAACATGATTGATATGATGATGATTAAAAGAAGATGGATAACATCAGTACAGCAGTGTCGAACTTTTTAAGAGCAGATATACACCCGGATCATAGTTTAGTGATAGCAAACATTAAGGTGAAATTAAAAAGAAAATATAACCCCATCATCAGAAACAAAGAAATACAGCAAGAATAAGTGAAGCAGAAATAGGAAGAAGGTACAGAACAGTGTTAGAGGAGAAACTTAAAAGTGTGGACAAAGAAAAAAAATTTAAATCTAAGAATGAAAGGAGTAATGAAGGTGATGGAAGATGCAGTTGAAGAAACAGTACCAGAAGAAGAGAAGATCAAGAAGAAATGGATCAGACAACACTGAAGTTAGTATAGGAGAAAAGAATGTTGACGATAAGAAGGGATACATCAGAGCAATATAGAAGAAAGTGTAAAGCAGTCAGAATGGATATGATGAAATGGTTAGAAGCCCAATGCAATAATATAGAACAGTACTATGGAGAGAATAAAACTAAGGAGGCGTACATAATGATTAGAACCATTAATAAAAGGTGGCAACCAAAACAGACCACAGTTAAAGATGAAAAAGGGAAAGTATTGATGAATAAAGATAAAATTGTACAGCGATGGACACGATACTGTAGTGTGAGTTAAAATGAAAAAAAAAAAAAAAAAAAAGAAGCTAGATTTAGATAGCGTTGGGAAACTGACTGAAGAATTGAAACATATACCACCTAATGAGTATGATATGGAATCGCTTGATTGGTATGGCAGACCTTGTTGATCTGGGCGACGTCCAAGCTGGCATGTTGTAGCTGTTGATCGTACAGGCATCAGATAACAATCATTTTTTCTTTATGGTCAGAGCATCGACACTCATCTGACCGACCCTCTTCCTTTAACCAGACATGAGACCCCTAAGGATTCCATGGTGGCTTTTTGCTTTGCTTCCTGGCAAATCAGAATTAACTTACAGTAGATTATTTAGTGCCTTAAAAGGCTTACGTCCATCATTAGATCCCGAAACATTAATGGCTGACTTAGAGAAAGCAACTATCAATGCTTTTTCTAACATATAATATATTTACATCAACAACTATAACAGGTTGTTATAGTTATAGTTACATATGTTACAGTTGTTGTTTCAGTTATAGTTTCATATGACACAAAATCTTAATCGCAAAATTGTTGCTATTGGTTTGAAGTTACACTATCAAACAGATGTTGAATTCAACACGAAAATTAAATGCTTCACAGCATTAGCATTTCTTTCAATGAGTGATGTTACTGATGGATTTGTTGAATTGACGATCCACAGCAAGAAAGGTAATTATTTATGCAGCATCTCTTGTAATTTGCACAATTTTTAAATGATTTCATTATGTTATGTATCACTGACATTCACCTTAATTGCCTTTTTAATGATTTTATAATATCTTTTATCATCCCTTGATTATTTACAAAAATTAATGCAAAATGTCTTATGGGGTAAATGTTTTCGGCAAAAATCTTTATGCTGAATATTCTGGCCATATATTAATACATGAATTTTTCTTATTCAATAGACTTTCAAACTTCTGAATATGATGTTTAAATGGAAAAAAAAAAACTTTGTTGTCCGAGTGTGAAGAAATCTTGTAAACAGTATCAAATTCTTCGGTAGTTAATATATTAGATAATTCAACCGTAATAGCATCAATATCACAACTGATAAAAAAAGAACCATTTCTTTGCTTCTTGGATCTGATTAATTAATAATGAAAAACTTGCATGTCTATAAATGTGTTGTGTCTGAGAAGAATGAAAAACTTCTTTAATTTTGCAACAAGTTGGAATTAACCGAGTTCTCTTGCAATGTTTTAATCGTGATAAAATCACAGGTAATACAATCAAAGGCACTTCTCCAGTGGTATGCAAACAACAGATGCAGAGATATCCTCTTCACAGATGAGAAGATTGTCACCAATGATGAGTTGTTTAACTGCCAAAGCGATCGGGCATATGCCTTAGCACCCAGGATTCAGAGAGGTCATCACCCCCTCTGAATCCTGGGTTGAATCCAAGTTGCATTTCTGTGAGAAAGGGGTCAAAACCTCTGCCAAAGTGTATCAAGACTAGTGTTGCCAATTTAGCTCTTTTGGAGCTAGATCTAGCTCTTTTTTTTTCTTCCTTAGCTCCAAAAATTTTAATCTAGCACCTAGCTCCAAATCTAGCTCCTTCAGAACTAGTTTCACCTCTTTTTAGTTGTTTTTATAACTTACTGTTAAAGAAAGAAATTGTTTTAAAAGTTTTCCAGATGTTGGCATTTGATAAGGAATTGTATTGTACGTTTGGTACGAGCATCGTACACGTTTCAAATGTATGATGAAGTCAGTCAGTCACGTGGCCCAACAGTCTGCCATTTTGTCGTTTTAAAGTTGATAGCACTGCTACAAGTTAGTCCTTGCACAGTGTTCAGGTTGGTAGTTATGATTACGAGTGGGAAGTTTTCAAAGACTGATCATAATTCGTTGCAGTAAAGAGTTGTATACTCTTCTTCAAAAATGAGCAAAGAGAAAACTAAAGCTTACAAGCAAAAATTTAGGAGGGAGTGGTTGCAAATGGGAATGTTTAGTAAATGGTTGTGTGAAGTTCCTGGTGATGCACAAAAGGCCACTGTAAGTTTTGCAGATGTGATATAGCTGCTAAATATTGTCAGCGAAACTAAGAAACATCTTGCTGCAGTTCCACATAAGGCTGTTCCTATTACAAATATGCTTGGGAAAAAGTCTGATGAGACCGCGAACTTTGAAGGCAGGTTAGCATTATTTCTTTGTTGTCACTCATCATTCAACAGTTGCGATCATCTTGTAGATCTTTGCAAAAATATCATCCCAGACAGTCAAATTATGCCAAAGGTAAAAATGCACCGAACTAAATGCTCTGCAATTGTAAAGAATATTCTAAGTGGGCATTTTGAAGAAGATCTAATTGCGGACATTGGAGATGAAAATTTCAGCTTGCTAATAGACGAATCGAATGATATCACAGTGAATAAGATTTTAGGAATGGCCATCATTTATTATAGCAGGAAATTCAACAAAATTATACATTTCTGAGCATGGTGGTTCTAGAAAAGTGTGACGCTAGTGGTATTGTGGCTGCACTGAAAAAAAGAGCTCTTGACCAAGAAACTGGACATTGAATATCTCATTGCAATCGGTACAGACAATGCCAGCATTATGGTTGGTGTCAATAATGGCGTTTATGAACAACTGAAGGCATATATTCCCTCCTTAATTTCAATTAGATGTGTATGCCATTCATTACAACTGGCTATGTCTCACATTTGTGCAGAATCTCTCCCAAGAAAATTAGAATTTTTAGTTGCTGAAACGTAAAAGTGGTTTTCACATTCTTCTTCAAGACAAGCAGCATACAAAGAGCTGGATCAAACTATCAACGAAAATGATGCTCCTCTGAAAATTGTAAGCAATTGTGCAATAAGGTAGCTGTCCATTGAACCTGCACTAGACAGAATTCTCAGCCAGTGGTTGGAATTAAAAACTCACTTCGAAGTCGTGAGTGTGACTGAGAAATGTTACAAAGCTCAAATTTTGTGGGAGATGTACAAAGATGAAAGGAATCTGTTGTACCTTTTATTTTTGCATCCTGTTCTAGTTCAAGTTCAGCAAGTTAACAAACTTTTTGCATCTAACAGTGTGGATAAGATGAGATTGTTTGAAGACCTTTCTCATTTGATTCACTCTATTGCTAACATGTTAGTGCTACCATCATCCACAGTCGACCCTCTAGAGTCAGAGATTGATGGCTATTTGGATCTCAGTCCAAATCTTGGTTACAGATTTGAAAGAAAAATTTCAGAGTTGATGTTACAAAAGAAAATAATGCAAAATGATGAGTGAAATCTTAGAAGTAGAGCAATACAGTTTCTTCTTGGTCTCTTCAAACAGCTTAAGCAAAGGTTGCCTGAAAACTTGAATATTTTAAGAACGATGTCTTCTTTTTCTGTTGACAATATCCTAAAACATATAAAAGAACCTGCTACTCCCATCTTAGAAATAATGCTGAAAACAGAAAAAGATGTTGCTGCTGTTGAATACCAGTACAATACTATCCTCTTAAATAAATGAACAAATATAGAAAACACTGAGCTATTCTGGACTGAAGTACGAGAATATAAAGATGCATCTGGAATGAATCCATTTAAAGAAATTGCTCAGTGTGCAATAAATTTATTAATACTCCCAAATTCTAATTCGGAAATTGAACGAATTTTTAGTTCCATGAATGTAGTTAAAACTAAATTAAGAAAGAAGATGGAATTGGCAATGCTGACAGCTATTTTGTCAGTCAAGTATGGCCTCAGGCATAACACGTGCTGTAAAGACTATCATTTACCAGCATCAACACTAAGTAATATTGGAATGATGGCCACACATAATAAAGCTGAAAATCTAAGTGAAAAAGTGGGTGAATTAAGTGTAGAAGACAACATGGAAGATGTATTTAGCCACTTATACGCAAGTATCACTTCAACTTGAATACAGTAAGTAACTTAAATTGACGACAATAGCACAAAATATGAAGCAAAAACATTACCTTTGAAAATTAAAGGTTATCGATTTTTGTGTTCACTTATAATCTGGTATGAATTTTATGCAGGAGCAATGTAGTGAGCAAAACGCTTCAGAATTCAAACACAAATTTCAGTGAATGTATAAACACCCTAAATAATGTAATCAACTTTACTGAAGAATTTAGATCAGATGAAAATTTTAATGCTCTACTTCAATCGGCAAAAGAGTTAACATTAGATTTAAAAATTTCCCTTGAGTTCAAAAGCAGTACATTATGCAAATGTAAGAAAAGATTGTTCTGTTAAAAATGTTCAGACTAAGGGCCAGTTGATCCGCAATCTACTCTAAAGTTAGATTTTTTTTCTTCCAATTGTGGACACTATTATTAATTCTTTGGCTGAAAGGTTTGATCCCTTGACAAGTCACTTTAACATATTTCAGTTTTTATTCAGTTTCAAGGAAATTTCTAATATGGATGAGGACACTTTAAGAAAACACTGTGATGATTTACAAGTTGCGCTGACTGATGGTGAAGAAAAGGATATTTGTGCCACTGAATTATATAATGAAATACAAATTCTAAAGGACACCATACAGGATAGTGACAACTTAGACCCACAGAAAATATTGCAAATAATTTAGATAGCATCTTCATTAATTTAACAATTTTGGTTCGAATTTTCAGTAGCAATTGATGAATGATCATTTTCAAGACTGAAGCTAATTAAAATATATCTAAGATCTAGTATTTCACAGGAAAGACTGGATGGACCATCAATGTTTGAAATAGAAGGTGCTATCTAGAAATTATAAACAATGGAATTTTGGATGATTTGCTTCCATAAAATCAAGAAAAGTAAACTTTTAAATAATTTAATTCTTCCATACATTTCTTTTTTCATTAAAAATTAAATTATGCTTATCATTGTGCAATTTTTCTGGTTTGTACAGCTCTAGTTATAATAGCTCAAAGCAAGCAATCGGCAACTTATGTATCTGTAATTCTAGTCTGCATTTTTGTATGTTTTCAATTTCTGTTGTGTTGTGTTGCTGATATATATATTTTTCAAAGTACATGACTTTACATAAAAATATATGTGTTTTGAGTTTTTAACCTTTAAATTTTAACTACTTTAAAAAAAAAGTAAAGGGTGCTCAAACTTCAATTTGCATCGGGGCACCAGGTTATCTAGAGCCGGCATTGACTCTTAAGATACTGATTAGTCTATAATTTGCTACCAGTGTCTTGAAACTTCCTTTGTGTAATGGTAATTTTAGGAACATGCCGAGATTTAGATTTACATTAAACAGTCCAGAGGCAATGCCAAATTTTGAACCTTTCAATATCATAAGAGCCAATAATATTCCATGGCAAAATTCATGTTGAGATTTTGCAATATCATAAGTGTTGTCAGTTTTATTCTCACGTGAGTTTCTGTTAGTGCAATATGTAATACAATTCCCTCTGCTTCTGTCATTTTTACAACAACAGCATTCATTAAAGTTATCCTATGATAATAATACAGTACTAATTAATCATTATGTATGTTCCTCTAAGGAGTTCAAAGACTAGAGGGAGGACCATTTTTGTCAATCATACTTAAATCTCCATATCTCTTCTTGAACAAACTCACTGAAGATGCACTCATAACATCTAACAGCAGCCATTCATATGCACTTACTATCTGCCATGAAAAGAATCCGGACATCATACATGAACCTAACCATACCCTTAGCCAATTTAGGATGAACCAAAGTTCTGCCTGTACTATATACATATAAGCAAGATGCTGTAGGTACATGCTGCAAAATCTCACTTTTAAGTTTCCTTTACTAATTTGTATGTCTCTATCATATCTCCTCTCATCCATCTCGTTCTCAAACTTTGATGACTACATTCCTTCAATTCGTCCTCGTACTCGTATGTACAATTCCATAGGTCAGCTACTTAACATCTTGATCACCTGTCTCTGAATCTTCTTGGTTGTTTCCATCTCCCTCGTTGAAACTCAGGTGAACCATATATGTGCATAGCAGTCCAGTATGATCTCATCAAAAACTTGTCAAGTGGAAGAATAGCTTCTTCTTATAGTGCAATTATGTGATAACTTGACCACCTTATCAATTTAGCCACTAAACTTTAACTCGCTGTACATTATAATACATCCAAGTCTCCAGTTTCACTAAATACTTTCAGCAGATTTCCAATATGATACTCTGAAATGCTCCATCCATAATGCACAATCTTACATTTAGTAACATTAAATGGACAGACACTCATTAATATTTATCCATACAACTGTGTAATTCAAGTTAAGTTTTAATGGAATAAAAACGGCATAATGAATGAATTAAACACAGGTTTAATGGTTCCAATATTTCATCTTTGTCACAGAGACCTCTGATATACAATATAAGAATTTTAATAACACAAACTATAAAATAAGTAGAAGATATCAGACTAAAGCCTAAAGTCCTATCCATTAAACCTGGTTTAATAGTTCATTGTGCTGTTTCATTTCATTAAACCTTAACATTAATAACACTGTCCTTTCCTGTTCCTTATTACTTGCCCCAACTTAGCATTGTCACCAAATAACTGGATATCACACTCCAGACTCTTTCCAATATCATTAATATACAAGTTAAATAACTGTCCAAGTATAGAACCATGTGCTACACCACTGGTCATCCTCCTCTTAGATAGCACCTACTGTCAGTTAGCCACTCTCCTCTCCATGCCACAAGTTTGTTTTGCATACCTGTTCCTTTTATTTTATATAACGACTTCCAATATAATATCCTGTCACATGCCTTCACAAGATCAAGAAGTATCATGATATATTCCACTTATCTAATTCTGTTGTCATTCTGTTATAGAAGATTAGCAGGTTGCTAAAGCAATACCTTTTAACAAACCCATGTTCTCATTTATAGTGGATCCTAGTGCTGTTTGCACACCACTGGATGTGATTCCTCATCAGCTTCTTCAAAACATGATGACTACATCAGAGATACTGATTGGTCTGTAATTTGTTGCATTAGTTCTACCTTAATCCTTGTATAATGGAATTATTTTATTCTCCTTCCACTCATTATGAGACTCAGGTTGAACACTGCTGAGACTCAGATTCAATCCAACTGCTGTCTTCAAATTAAGTTCAGTGTAACAAACTTTAATACTTCTAGCTCACCCACCTTCTCCTTTTCATCTAGAGAGCTAATGGATCTTCCCAAAATACATACCTTACTGAATAATCATTCTTCCTTTTCACTCATCATGCAGTGGAAAAAAATTTTGGAACTTCCTTTGGCCTGCTTAACTAATTTCCTTGTTGCTTGTGCTTTGTACTGCTCTTGAGTCTGATCACTTTAATCTTTATATTTCCTCTATATCTTTTCTTACAGGTTTTGCTTAATGATGCTATTCATGCATTTTATCTCTTTAAATCTCTCATGTGATTTATCCTCCTGACCACTAGGAATTCAATTTGATACTGCATCACACACACTCCTTGACTGTTTTCCATGCACTTCTAAATCCTTCTGTGCAGTTTCTTATGGTATGGTAGTGATCCAAGCTGTTACCTATGCTTGTGGTAATCACTGATTTTGTAGTTCTACATATACCTTGTCTAAACTGAATATTCTACATAGTCACCTCACAAGTCAAGACTGCATGTTCACTTTCCCAAATCTGCAGTAATGTGGCTATCTTGGCTGTGGACAAATTCTCCAATACTAGCAACATAGAATTATACAGTATTCTCAAGTTCTATCATCAAATGCTGTTAGAGGTAATTATTATTTCCTGAAAATTGCATAAATTCCACACATACACATGCATGTATACAATCTTTTCTCTTTTCAATCTATGTCCCATTGTTGAAGTGCTTCAAAAGAATTACTTGCTCTGCACTCATTGAGTTAATTTGCTGATGTATGTCATCATCTTCCTTTGCGCCTCCCCCAGCCTACTGCAGCATTCTACAATATATTTCATTTTGTATGTCTCTATTTCATGCCACTTAGCCTCAAATGCAGTCTTCTGTGTCCTCTTTCTGCTGAATTTCTACCCTTGTTAGTTGCAAATTCTTCTGCTATTATCAGCAAAACACATCCTGTTCTGTCTATCCTCCCTGAAAATATAATACTTCTTACATTGTATTCCTATATCATCCTCTGTGAATCAACTCAACTAATGCCAGTAATTTTTGGCCCAATAGGACTAACCAATGCCAATAACTCCTTAGCCTTATTCCTAATGATTCTGGTCTGGTATTAGTATACATGAATTGTAATATATCCATGTTCCAACAATTACCCTTGAATCATGTAATGAGTGTCCCATTCAAGTCTTAGACCCGAGGAACTATATTCAAAACATAACTACTGAATACATGAGCTCACTAGGAATGAAGCTGACCTTATGCTACCAACTTGCAAGGCTAATAAATCTACTTATTTAAAATTACAAATTAACATTTATTCTTTAAAGATACTGACAAGAAAAACATGTCTGAATATTCTTGAAAGAAAAGATGAGGTTTGTGGTTTTTGTAGGTTTGTGAAATTTTTATGACTTAAAAGCAATTTTCTCATTCCAAAGAAATACATTCAAAACTTGTACTGTACAAGGAGCAGTATGAAAGTATTATTACTCCCAATCCCCCCCCTTATCTGAAAATATAATTTATTTAATAATGTCTTTTAAAGCATTTTGTCATTTTTCAGCAGAGCCTTCATTATTCACTATACGCTTTTGACACTGTTGAGTGAGATACTATATGCCAAACTCATAAGTTACTCCAACACTAGAACTCTACGAACAGCTTGTTTCAGCTCTTCCTCATGTGCAGAATGCCATCCTTGGAGTCTATCCCTCAGAGGTGCCAGATCCAGGATATGGTTGGGATGGGGAAGATCAGTCCAGTTAAATGTTGCAATTGCATTCCTTGTGTGCAAACAGGGGTGAGGTTGGGCACTGTCTGTCTCGATGCAACTATTCTCAAAATCAACAGTATTGTCACTACATTTTTCAGATGGATATGAATTTCCCTTGGACTCATCTGCTGTAAGGAATTCAGTCAACATCTACTACATATTTGCATCTATACATCTATAACATCTGCCATTTCAAACTCCTTGAGTGCTGCACTCATGGGACCAACTGCAATACCACTATCTGTGGTGGAGCCAAAGCTACTACTGTCCACTCAGTCATGTATAAAGCTTTTTGCTGTGCTCAAATCGAAAGGAAAAAAAATAGGAAAAGTAGGAAATATGATGGTCCTACAGTCCATCATATCTCTAAACATTATGGTTACAAATCTTTTCGTTCATAGTTACACAGTGTTCAGCATTCATTGTAGTAAAATTATGGAAATAACTACCATGTTAGAGTAATTACTTCAATTTAAAATAAACTAAAATAATTATCCAACATTTCAACCTCCATATCATCATCTGGAGTACACACACACAAAGAAACAAGTTACATGATAATATACATAGTATGCTAAAGCAACATTAATACTACTGGGTTGATTCAGAACTTTCGAATCTGAATAGGCAGGTAATGACATTATGTAAGGGTAACTGTGGACCCAAGGGAATGTTGAAATACATGTATACAGATGTCTGAAGTATCAAAAATAAAATATCAAAAAGCCAGGTTTCCAAGGGTGGGGGGGGAATACCTTGCACATGCCAGAGATTGACTACCCTTCAGAAACCAGTTGAGGAAGAAGTTCCTCTAGTCAGTGACAAGATTCAAACTGAAAATGGCTTTCTTCAGGAGCCAAGTGTTCAGGATGCAAACATCACTTCCACACATTCTTAGAGCACTTAATTCAATTGGATGTTTCCAGCTGAATCAAATGATCTAAAGATGAATAATTTTTACAAAAACCAGACAGTGTCATGAAACAATGCTATTCTCCAGAAACCCCCAAAGATGAGTAACAACCATTTTCTTGAAATTTTTGAATGGATCCTTACCTTGCTTTGGAAAAATAATTGCAACTGCACTTAGCCAGGAATTCAGAAATTCATCCTCACAGAAGACTGTTGTACAGGTAGTCAGGGTTTCCATTAATTAATATTTATTTAAAAATCACATAAAATGGTGACAAATATGTGATCATTTCAAAATGAAGCATCTAGGGATCCTACAGCACTAGCTCAACATCGAAGCAACACAGTTTTCAGTTCTTCTTTATATGGTCCATTGTAAACTTCCAGACCACCCAAAGAAAACAAAATTGAACATCTTTTGGACAAGGAATTCAGGGAAGATGTTGTGATGCTTTGACAAAATTCTCACAGGAGTATTTGCAACTGTGCATCCTTTGTTTCAGGACTGAACAAAAAAGTATGATATGTATCTGACCTTAATTTTTCTGATTTTGTCCTGAAATGCTCTGGTTATAAAATATGTAAATTGGATCCAGAAGTTTTTATGGTTCTGATGGCAGATGTATTGTATCTCATTGTATGATGGATGGGAGATATCCCAAAATTTGGTTGCTCTGCATTATACCATGTTGTATAATGTGATTCACTGCTTCTCTAATTAGAGAGTAGCAATGATATTTGTGTAGTACATAGTTTCCCATGTAAAAGAATGGATATCATGGCCAAATGATCACTACCACAGATGTTTTATACTTCCATTTAAACAGTGGAAAAGTGATGGAGAGCAGACTGATTGTTAAGTCAACAGCCGTGAATGATTGGGAAGGCACATGGAAGGAAATTTTACTTCCTATGCTTATGAAGGAGAGGTTTTGGTTGTGGAGCATACCCTCAACAACTCACCTCCTGATATTAGTATGTGCACTACCTCATGGTGTTGTGGCATTTCATACCATAATTGATATTCCTCCACAAAAGGAAAGGCTCTAAATGTTTTTTTTTTTTTTTTTTCCAATGCTGTTTCTATCTATCTTATGAACCAAGTTTATAGATTTTGAAGATCCTGCTAACCTTCTAAGAAGGATAAAGAAGAGTGACATTTTCCCATAGGACATCAGTTGTTAATCATATGATTAGGAATGATAGCATGTCAGTGATGTCTGCTATTTTCTGTTTCCTATATCATTTGATGGTTTTTAATGGTTTCTAAATCTAGCTAGGCCATTATGAGAGCCTTAGCTATGAGAAAATTCTGTATCAGGACTCACTATTCACCATGGAGCCACACATGGATACTCACTATCTGACAAGAAATAACTGCGTTTGGAAGTGGGTGGGACACCAGGACTACCTTGGACCCTATAAAACCTAAACAATGACAACCTTAAGACAGATACACACCTATAATTAATGATGCCTTCTTGAGTATACAAATATTTTTCTTTCTTAATTACATGAGTGGGGTGGGTTGTCAATTTAATGTTACAAAGTGTAAGATTTTGAAAGTTGGAAAGCAAGGTGGAATGCAGAGAATATAATAATAATAATAATTATTATTATTATTGAGAGAGTTAGTCTCTAACTCTCTTAATGAGGAGTCTCTAACTTGAGGTAGTTAGGGACACATCGTTGAAGGCCATATACTACCTGCACCAGATGTCATACACACCTGTTCTTGAATTCATTCCTACTATTTGCAACACAATATCCAATGGCAATCCATTCCAATCACACACACCATTCTATGAGAAAAAAAATCGTTGAAGGCCATATACTACCTGCACCAGATGTCATACACACCTGTTCTTGAATTCATTCCTACTATTTGCAACACAATATCCAATGGCAATCCATTCCAATCACACACACCATTCTATGAGAAAAAAAATCTAGCTCTTTCACCCTCTTCTCAATGGCATTCAGTCTCACCTTCCGAGGATATCATCTTTTCCTTTCCCCATCCTCCGTGTAGATGTAACCCCCCCTACTATGTATATAGGTACATGTAAACTCCCAAAATGATATGAACCTCCCAATATAGGCTCTGGCAAACCTGGCAAGCATTACTGCTGCATAAACATATCTTCCCTAGTTGGATAAAATGCCAACTAGACCTCTAGGTGGTAGATGTCTTTCGTCACTCAGTGAAATACCACCAACTTGTTTATTAGAGACCTGAAGTGGCTGCAGCCATGTTTGGTCACTAGAGCAAGGGCTCTGGTTTATATCCCCCCCCCCATACACACACACACACCTTTTACACATGCACTGAGCGTGACATCCTCAATGACATACCAATCCCACTGGAGTGGGCCTGGACCCACTCCCATTTCAGGTTACAGCAGTAAAACAATTCTACAGGCTGGCTGCTGGTTAGTACATGGAACTGAACTTGTTAGTAACAAATCCAGAGGCTTCCTGATCAGCTAGTGTCAAATCCTGCAACCACGTATTTTGCCAGTTCATGTCTGGAGGGAGACCAAATACTGTGGCTGCAGGGAGGGACTGTCAAAGCCATGTACGGGCAGGAGACTGAGTTCCCTCTGTGTGAGCAGTATGTTTGCAAGCCTGTCACCTCTCACTGCATACCCCACTTCCTCTTTATCTCTTCCTCGCCAAATACAATAGACTACAACCCCAAAGAAATATGATTTTACTGCAGATCTCAAAAATTTCCCACAAAAAATAGTTTAAAACCCCCCATAAAAAACATCAAAAATCCAACAAAAAAAACCAGATAAAGGTTTTTTGGTCTTCCAACCAAACAACTTGCCAACACTGATTTCTACCAAAAAAAAAAAAAAGTTTCCAAATCCACTTAAACAAAATCCGTGACCTGAAAAGCAATATAAACGATGTGTTGTACCACCAGTCATCTAAACCAGAATTACTATTCCTATCAGATCCTACCCAGCAACCTCAATAGCCATTGAGGTTGCTTTCATTACACAGCAATTTCCACCACAAGGGTGCTACTTGTGCATTCATCTGACACACCATGCCAGAAACTGCAAATCCTTGAATCATGTTTAATCAGCTTTGGCTCAAAACTTCTCTATCAAATCAACCTGTCCTTTTCGTATGCTCTCTCTATTGGTCTTCAAACTCTGTCAACCACTCTGACCTCTTCAACTATCTCTATTTCTCTCTCCCTCTCTTTCTAAAGCTCGACTTTCTGCAGTCAGAATACCCCAATAGTGAAGTCATCTTTCTTGAGGACTTCAATGTCCACAACTCGTATTGGCTCCCATTCACCAGTTTCATCAAGCAAACTCCTCCTTCCCACGGCCCAACTACTGTTTCACTTCTGATCCAAACACCTGCTCAGACTGAATAACAGAAATCATCCTCATAGGAATGAAGGTTTTCATCCCTTATTCCACTTAGCCACCATCCAAATCTTGGTTCTATAAAGTAATAATAATAATGAAGTGGGCTAATGCTGTAAAAGAACAAACCTCTGTTTACCACGAATGGCTCAAGACCAAAACTCCAGCTTCCCACTCTGCAGCTTGCAACAGTTGTAATCAGACTCTGAAAGGGCCAAATGCTACAAACTTGCCTCCTGTCCAAATGGCAGTCGCTCCTTCTGGTCCCTTGACAATGCCATTGGGTGCAACGTCTGTCCATCCAGGTTTCCACTCACATTAAAGATGGTAATACAGTTACCTCACCTAAAGACAAGGTCAAATTATTGACATCACTCTTCCTCTTCCAATTCCTGCAATGATGACCTGGACAAAGTTCCCTCCACTCCACCAAGAATGGTTTCTTTCATGTCTTCCATAATCTTCCAACAAACAGAAATCTGAAGAATCCTTAATAACCTGAACACAAACAAGGCATCCAGTCCCAATGGTATCTCACCTACTGTGTTAAAAAATTGTGCTCCAGAACTAACACCTATCCTGTATCACCTCTTCAGTCTATCCTATTCAACTGGAATCTCACTCTAGAACATGGAAAGAGGTCCACATCCATCTCATCCTGAAGGTGATAAAAGTCAACCACAAACTACCATCCAGCTGCTCTCACTTCTGTTCTCTCTAAAATTATAGAGAAGGTTACCAACAATCAACTCTTGAACTACCTAGAAACATACCAACTAAATCAGTGACCAGCAGTATGGATTCTGCCACTTGAGATCTATAGCTGCTCTTCTTGCTTTCACCATCCACCTGTGAACTTAGGCCATGGAGAAATTTGGAGAAACTCACGTGGTTTCCCTCGACCTTTCAAAGACATTTGATTGGCTTGGCACAGGGGCCTACTTAACAAACTGCCATCCTATGGTCTGCCTTCCTCACTTTGCAACTGGGTCACCAACTTTCTCACTCGTTGCTCAGTATGTGTCATGGTGGACAGTTTACTCTCCCCATGGTTCTGTTCTTTCACCCACTCTCTTGCTCTTGTATATATAAATAACCTGCTCTCACCAACTCCCATCCTATCCATAGCTTTGCCGATGACTGTACACTCCATTTCTCCTTTTCATTCGACAACCCTTGTAGTGCTCAAGTATTAGACTCCTCAAAATCTACAATGACTAGTGACGTGAACTCAGATCTCCTAGCTATATCTCAGTGGGTCAAGGACAACCTTGTAAACTTCAATGCCACCAAAACTCAGTTAACTCATTCCCTGTCAGGGCACTCAATTAATTCTGGCAATCCATTTCATTTATTCACACCACTCTCCATGCAAAAAATCTAGTTTGCACACCTGTACTAACCACAGATGATCCCTAGTTCCCTGACCATTTCTTTCATATAATGAATGAATTTCATTTGCATTAATTTTATAAACCCCCCTTTAATATCTTATAAGTTACCACCATGTCCCCACTTTTCTGCATTACAACTAAACTTTGTGACCCACACACCTTCAACCTATGCTCACAGAGAGCATTCCATAGACCTGTCACCAGCTTGGTCACTTGTTTGAATCCTCTCTACCATCTCCTTATCCTCAAGAAACATTGATCACTAAATCTGTGCATAGCAGTCAAGACAGAGTAAATCATAGCTTATAAAAAGGGGTAATAATTTCCCTATCTACTTGTTAGCAAGTTTTTCAACATCCAAGTACTCCTTTGAAATAATGTGGCAACTTTTGCAATATGTCCTCTGAACTCTTTCCACCATTATCCCCACGTCCCTAGCCTCACCAATTTCCTGTGAGTCAGTACCATCAATGTGATACACAATGTATCCTTTTCAACCTGAAGTGCATAACTTTACATTTTGCAACATTAAATTGACAATCATTATCCTTCACCCACAATGCCAATTTATTTAAATCATCCTGCAGGATATCTACATCCTCTTTATCAACTATTGCCTTCCCCATTTTTGCATCATCATCATAGAACTGGATATCCTGACTTAAATCTTTCCCTATATCACTGATATACAAAGTGCCCTCATTCTTCAAGATTCCACTCCACTATATACTACTCTCTGGTGTCAGTCTATCACCCATCCACCTGCACAGATTAAAGTCATCCTTCCAGAGTCATTTTTCCTCTTTTACTTGCTATAGTGAAAAAACTCTTTTGGATTTACTTTGGCCTTTCTTATTATACTAGACACCCTTCTTGATTGTATTTTGTACTTGTCTTGGGTATGCTGATCACTTTTTTCTTTATATTCTCTCCACAGTTGTTTTAAAAATTCTCTTTATATCTCTACTCATCCATTTAATCCCCACTTGGTTTATTCTCCTGACCTTGGATATGCAATTTGATAATGCTTCTCTCAAACAATCTCTGATCACTTCCAATGCACTACTGACATTCTTTCCTTGCAGCTTCTCAAGCCATATCACTGCTCTAAGATGCCTATTAAGTCTACCATAATTACTAGCTTTATAGGTCAACATAAATCATAAGTCCTTTCTAGAAAGATAATTCCACATGTTTAGCAACTTCCCAAAACAAGGCTACACGGTCACTTTCCTTAACTGGAGGCAGGGTGTCTACTTCAGTTATGGATATATCTTCTAATGCTATTAACAGATCCAGCACTCTTATACTCCTGGTCCCCTCTATAATATATTGTTGCAGGTAATTATCCCTTAGCAACTATATACGTTTCACTTCCATCTTGCCATGCCTCCTTTCCTCTCTCCAGTAACTGTTCCCATAACAATTAATTGACCTGCAGTCATCTACTGATGCATAACATCTTCCTGTGGACCCACTGGCCTATAGCAACAACCAATAATATATTTTGTCCTTTGGTCTCTATCTCAAATGAAGCCTGAAATGAACCATCTCCCCCAGACCTAAAATCCTCTTTAACTTCTAATATGTTGATTACAGTTCTTTAGCTATCATTAGTAATACCTTACCTCCTGTCCAATTCCTTCTATCCTCCTTGAAAATACAATATCCTTTATATTCAATCTCTGCAACTATCAGAGTTTGTCAACTAAGTCTCACTGATGCCTATAATTTTTGGCCAAGTCAAGCTGATCAATGCCCTAAACTCCCCTCCCTTATTTCTGATACTTCTGGCATTTGTACATGCATTTCAAAATCCCCTTGAACCCATAGTTACCCTTGTGTAATGTCATTACAACCTATTCTAATATGAAACCTGTGTTGCATAATCATTTCTGTATACACACTCATTTATACCAGGTAGCCAGACACATACTTAACCCTTTCTTGCATGAATTTCCGCCATCTTGGCTACACAGTACAAATTAAAAGCAATTTACGACTGTGGAAGTTGCATTCTTAGCCACTAGGTAACACCACTATGCAGAGGAAACCCACTAGAGTGGACTGCATGCATCAGAGGTTACAAAACATGTCTCATGGAGCTGTGAAGTAAACCAATAGTAGCCGTCCACCACAGTGGACATGTGCATGAGAGGGTTAACTGCATCCCCCACCCTGCCCAATATCCCTAGTTGCCCTGGTTTTGTACTTCCAAACTTTCATTGAACAACACTTTCTACAAACATCTAACTCCCATTTCATTCAAATGTAGCCCATCAGGAATATATAAGTCTTTTCAACTTAAACAAGTCCTAAATATTTACTTATACTTCGGTAAAGGATTAAACAAGAATATAATTTCCTGTCAAGTACAATTTATATTGAAAGAAATAGAGAGAAGACAAGGGATCTTGGAGTAAATGAAATAACTGGAAGTCAGAGGATGGTATTATGAAGACAATGCAGAAGATTATAGCAATATTGAGATAAGCATTGATAAGGCAGAAGTGATTCCATTGTATAATAAGACATTGATAAAACAACATCTATTATACTCAGATCTGGTCATCATGATGTGGAAAGGTTGAAGAAACTTTGAAAAGATAACAAAAATGTTATCAGGATTGTAGAACATTGGCTATGAGGCAAATGAGGGCATGTAATTTGCAGATTTTGAGTATGGAAGAAGATAAGGATGTGATAATGATTGCAATGTTAAGCTTTTCAGAGATATTTTGCCAAATGGATAAGGGACCATTCCTGGAAGTTGCACAAGCGAGTGGTAAGTAAGAAAGTGAGAAAGTTTTTTGGTATATAAAATGGTAGGTGGCATGTTTTGCCTAAGAGGATGATCAGAGAGAGCAGACAGTCGATGAGTTCCGAATAATATCTTCTCTGCTTATTGTGAATTAATGCTCTTTTGGATTTACTTTGACCTTTCTTATTATACTAGACACCCTTCTTGATTGCACCTTTAAATAAAACTTCTAATCAATCCAATATACATGTGTACATACAGAGAGTTTAATTCAACGTATGCATTTTATTGCCAATTTTCTTCAGCTATGCCAAGTGACTTAGCCTGCCACTTCTAATCACTTTTCACTTATCAAATAATTGTTTTAAAATGAATTAGTAACAGTACTAAAATTTTAAATGGTCAACAAATTACCATTTTGCAGCTACTGTGACTGTGTCACAGCATGCAGCAAGGGTCTTAATATGAATGCAGGTATTCTGATATGTCTGATCCTATACTATATCAAGGAATACTAAGATAATTCTGTTACAGTTCTAATTTGTGTTCAAATTCATTACTGTATAATATTTAATGTTAGAGACTGTAAAACAAGAACAAATTTTTTTTGTGATATGTGTGATTCATTTGCAAGCATGAAATAATGAACACATCACTCTTGTGGTAAAGACTGCATACCTTCATTGCTTTTGGGAATGAAATATCAAGGAACCAAGATAAAAGTAGATTCATTATTGCTGCAATGCCCAGTAAAATTAATTTCACTCAATGAACTTGGGAAAAAAGGCTGGTCACCTATGATTTTTGGGATGCAGTGATAGTGATTGGAGAGAATCAAAAGAACAAGTATGAAACTGTTACTTCTGTTTAAACCAATGTATCTAGGTTTTTTAAGAAAAACATTACATATCATATGCAAATTAAGAATCTGATATAAGACTAGCCATAGGGATCTTCCAATGCTGCAAGCTACTGCAGTAAACAAGGATGATGATTTTTCTGTTTCAGGGTTGACTAACAAACTTCATCAGATCTAAATGAAGGAATTAAATAATGTTAGAGATCTGGATTTATTGAAGGAACAGAAATTTCAGTTTTTAGAAATAGAAACAAATTTTGAGACAAAGATGAAACAAACGAAGTTTATGAGCCAAAAGACTAGTACTTGTACGTACACATGGATGCCTCTGTATATAAGCTTAAAAGCAATTTTGTTAAACAGTAGTAACAAGAAGCCTTCTATACCCCTCACTTCCTACACACCAGTAAAGATCAAAGAAACTTGAAAGCCTGCAGGTTGATAGAAGTAATAAGGTGCATTGTAATATTTGTGATCAAAAGTAAATTACTACCACTGCCTATACAAAGATGATTTACAAAGCATTATTATTTTTTTTCTGTTTATGGGATAAGAGAACAAGGACTGTACTTTATATTGAGAAAAGATGATCTTTCTGAAAAAGTCCGCTACCTAACTGAGTTGCAGTCCATTTTAAAAAAGCTCAAATCAGAGAGGTATTTAAAATGTCTTACTATAACAGAATAAGTATCCTGGAAATTATTTGGATACAATTGGAGAGTTTGTTGTTTTGGATACTCGATCAACTCATAATAAAGTACCACAAGATGGGGTTTGGATGTCTGAAGATTCACTTCATCCAACAAAAAAAGCTATGAAAACCTAGGTAGAGTGATAAGCAGAGCGAACAGCTCCAGCAGGACATCCTGGTAATGGAGCAATAATATCTAGGCAAATGGAATGGGGGTGGTGGTAGTAGTAGTACGATGAAAGATTACTGTTGATTTTTTTGAAGACAGCTTCATGAAGGTACAAGAAGAAACCAAATACCTATAAGCACTTTTAAATGTGTACATTTTTATTTTATTTTATTTTTTCTTCTTTTCATTCATTGTTGGAGTGTTTGTTTCATGGAAATACCAATTAGAAATCTGTTCACTTTATGCACCTTATGATCTGAACTCTAATGTGCTATTACTATGCTAAGTGATTACTTGGAAATCAACCATTTAGTAAGTTCTACTTATTTAGACACAAATCTAACTCCTACCCTAACAAAGTTAAAAGTTATACTAGATATAGGGATCTAGCACAGTACCTGCTAGAATCCTGCATCTAACAGTATCAGATATAGCATATAAAGACCAAGAGAGGGAGAGTAAATTGATAGTATTGTATGGTAATTCCACAAGAAGTAGTGTTTGATGAGAACATGCTAAATTGTGCTTTCCTGATAAAGATGAAGTAACACTGTTTTCTGAAGATGGAAAATGAAAGCACTGACAGATACAATCATCTAAGCACAAAATGATTGAACACCTAAAAAGATTTGGAGTTTAGCATCTGGAGAAAGACTTATTTAGTAAGAGAATGCAAGTGTTTTAAAAATCTAAATAGGAATTTTTCAAAGAATTTTTTGATATACTCAAAACTAGAGATTTCAATAACTGCAAAAATGCTACTATTTAGTATAAAGTTCTGGACAGACATTTAAATTTGAGCACTCATGGTTTTTTCCTGTATGTCCTACTGCTATTGTCCTCTTACCGTACACTGCAAACTTTGCTTTCTATATTATGATTTGTGTAACTTGCATTGTTTCCAATAGGCACAAAATAAATAAATCAAAGAATGCTAAATATATCTTCTTGGGTCTCAAATTTGAATAGGAATAGTCAATAAAAATGCAAGAGTATCTGTGGTCTCAAGGAGATATTGCAATTTATGTATACTAATGGCACATACATTAGGAATAAGGATGAGGAGATATTTTGTTATTGGTCAATTGGACTTGGCCAAAAATTATTGCATTAGTGAGAATGATGATGGAATAGAATGTAATGTATATTGTATTTTCAGAGAAGAGAGCACTGTCGATGAGAGAAGAACCACAATCTACAAAGGTGGAAGTTCAGTAGAAACAGGGTGTAGAATCTCACTACATTTGAGATTGTCTGGTGTGTGAGATTGAGACAATCATGATAAAATATATAGTTGGTTACTACTATATGGCTACAAAGAAAGATGTAGATAGCATGTATTGGCCAATTAG
This sequence comes from Typopeltis vanoorti, assembly GCF_054136105.1. Classification (NCBI taxonomy): domain Eukaryota; kingdom Metazoa; phylum Arthropoda; class Arachnida; order Uropygi; family Thelyphonidae; genus Typopeltis; species Typopeltis vanoorti. The sequence continues at coordinate 148,649,544 of NC_143551.1, forward strand.
CTCAACATGCACAAGTTATAGATTATGAAAAACTTCAACTAAGAGGACATAAACTGGAAGGAGGAAAGAACACATGGAAAGGAAATTTATGCAGCTAGCTACTTAGAGAGGGGTGCTTAAGGGTCAAAGCTGTATAACTGAGAGGAGACCTCCACATAGCCTTTAAAGGAATGCAGAGAACCAACCAGGGCATCTGACCTAATGTCCAATCCTCACCTTCTCGTGATGCACCCTGTTGGGTATCTACCTGGATACCGAACAAATGAGGATGGGCTGGCAATTTGAGATTTAGCCGACCAAATTGTATTCTTATTGGCTTAAACCAAAATATAAAATGATGGTACAATATGACAAAATTTCATGTAAGCTGGGGCATCGCCCGATTAAACAAGGCCCCTGTTCTTTTCGCCAGGGAACAACGAAAAGTAAGCTACTGGAACAAATCTGAAAATACACCCCAACTCAACATCACCAGAGTTAAAGATCGGTACTATCAGCATAAGAAGCCTGAATAGCAAAGAAATAGAGTTAACTGAGGAATTAGATAAGTACCCGATCGACATAATAGGGGTGACTGAAACAAAAAAGATAAAAACTGGTAACATCTTTCTGAGCAATAAATACAAAATGTTATATTCAGACAATGACAATCAAGGAAAAGAAGGAGAAGAGAAGGAGTATTCAACACTCAATACGAGGCTAATCTTCTTGAATGGCAGGCAATCTCAAGTAGAGTGATGTGGGCAAATAGTAAAAGTGGAGGAATTTTCTGAGGCTTTAGAGAAAGCAACTGACACAATGAAAAAGGAAAAGTTACTCCTTGTTGGGGATCTAAATAGCAGAGTAGGAAATAAAAGATACAATCATTTGGGAAAATTTGGAGAAAAGAGCAAAGCTAATAATAATGTCAAAAACTGCTCAGCACATGGACTGGTTATTACTAACACAATGTTCACATAAAAATGTGCATAAATTCACATGGAGAGAAGAGGCAAGGAATAAGAAAAGTCTCAGTGACTATGTTATTGTTGATAGTGATGTTTTCTCCCTGGTGCAGGACACCAGAGTGTACAGAGGATTTGAAATTGGAAGTGATCTCCATTTAGTCTTGAGCAGGATAAAATTGAATTTCCTATCGAAAAGAAGAACATGTAAGAAAGTTTTAAAGCGAATAAAAGTTGAGCAGCTCTCAGATGTGAGCTGTAGACTAAAATACACAAACATGACTGAAGAAAACATGAAAGAGTTTGAGAACAGGAACCAAACCTTGTAGATTCAGTGGCAGCCCTGAAGAAAACACTAAGATTCAGCCAGAGAGGCATGTGGTGAGGTTTTCTGTAAGGATAGAAAAATCAGGACTCCTCCATGGTGGACACAGGAAGTTAAAGAGGCAGTGAAGGAAAAAGAAGAAAGCATATCAAAAGTTTTTGGCAAATAAGTCAGCTTGTGCTCTTAGAGAATACAGAGACAAATGTAAGAAAGCTAAACACTGTAAAACTAGCAACAAAAGTCATGGGAGGACTTTGGCAAGCACATAGAAAATAAATATCAAGAAGGTGGCAAAATATTCTGGAGGTTGTTGAAGAAGCTTAGAAACAGAGGAAAGAGTGCAGTAAAAGGAGTTAGAGATGATAAAGGTGACATGAAAACAGGAGAAAAAGATATCCTTGAAGTATGGAGTAATTACTTCAAAAATTGCTAAATGAAACAAGCAGTGATAACACAGTCATAAAAAACACTCAACAGGCATACAGTCAGGAATACATATCCATACTTGAAGTAGAAAAAACCATCAAAGGCTTGAAATGTGGAAAAACAGCAGGAGTAGATGATATTCGACCAGAAATGCTGAAGTATAGTGGTATAAAAGTCTTACAGTGGCTGCAGAGGGTCCAAAGACGAATGACCAAAATGATATCAGGACTCTGGAGTGTTGATTATGATGAGCTTTTGAAGGAATATGGATTACAGAGGTTGGTGGGTAGGAGGAAAACAGATATGATAGAGACCTTCAAGTTAGTTAAGGGATTTTATCATATCATACAGAAAGAATTATAAAAAGAGTGGATGTTAAGATTTGAAGAACGAGAGGCAATCCCTGGAAGCTGTATAAAGATGTGGTGAAGAAGGATGTGAGGAGAGAATATTTATGTGGAGAGTTGTTAGTAAGTGGAATGCATTGTGAATGTAGACAGTAACTTCAAAGCTCATTATGATAGACATGTTGCAGGTTGTGGGCCTCTCACAATGAGTCTCTTGACTCCATGGAGGTTACCAAAATAATAACAGCAGCAGCACAAGCATAAATGACAGAAAGATTAATGATAGCATTATGAGTTGTAGTGGAATATTATGGCTAAATGCAATTAAAGTCCTAGCAAAATTTAGTAAATGGTATACAAAAATAACTAAATAAACAAATAAAACTATTGGGGAATCAAGTAATATTTTTCACAGTGGGGATAAATGTAGTTCATCTGATCTGTTCAGATATAAACAATATGATAATGCTTCATAATTTTCTTTATTGTCTTTCGTTAAGAAATCTCTTCTTGTGTGGAACTTTATTAGCTTTCTTCTAGTGAGCTTTATGTGCATGTGTTATAGTACATACAGGCAATAGTCTCTGCAAGCACAGACTATTTCAAGTTCAAGACCACATGATTATAAAGTTTGCCTGTGTTCTACTACTTTTGATATGGTTTGTTAAACTTCTCTCATTTAATATTATGGTGCTATAGCTTTTAAATCAATTGTAATGAAGATGTTTATGTGTTCAGTGAAAATTATATGAAAAAAGAAAATGTGTTTTATATAAGCAGTCATTTAAGCATTATAATAAAAACATTCTAATGCCAACAGTAAAATAGTTACAGTGAATATCTGTACTTTCATTTCATTAAAGTTAATTACTGTGGTTATCGTGTAATTTATTATTTAACCCAGAGTTAGTAAGGTGGGGTCACAGACCCCAAACATATAGAAAGAAATAACTGTGACAATGCCAGCTTCCTAACGGCGGGTTAAAGATTAGTGTTATTTTTTATTTATTTGTATCTTTTTAACTGGCTTGCAAAAAAGATTCATTTATTTATATATATATATATATAATATATATATAATTCACAATAATATAAATCAATATACTTGTATAGAACTATAAATTCTCAAATCAAAAGATACAATTTAAGAAACAAAAATTCTTGATGTTATAATTAGCAATAATACCTTTATTTTCTATTTTTCATTAAAATAATTCCTATTTAAATATATTTAAATCAAATAAGTATAATAACCATGTAATTATAAAATCAAGAGAAAAAATAACCTGAAGCACTTTGGAGCTCTTATCCTACAAGTATATATTTTGCTATAATTATGAAATTTCTAATAGTTATTTCAAAAACATATTTCTCAGAGTAAAACCAAATTAGGATTCTGTTTGGTTGGAAAAGAAGTTAATTAATGATATCACTTTTTTTTCAGTTAAAGACAAGATAGAACAAATGACCAAAAAAGGTTAATGATGCTCAGGTGAAATTAAACTTCATTAGTGTGAATGCATTATGGAAAGAAGATGTTCATATAAAAATAAAGAATAAATTAGTCTGCAATAATTTGTGGTTATTTGAAACAGAATCCAAGTGATTTCATTTCAAAATATATGCAGCATTTTTTTCCTCTTTCATAAAAAGAAAAAATCCTCCAAATTCAGAATTCATAGAGTAGATATATTTAACTGCTAGAGATGATACTGCTTGGATGAACTATTTCATCAATATAATATTTAATGAGCTTTTATAATTATTTCTTTAAAAATGATTTTTATGTCATTATAACATCTGTTTTTATGCATGAAATGGATAATAATTTCTTTAAGGACCACATACACATAAAATTCATAAAGAATGGCAGCTATAAGAAACATACTATCATCCAGAATAAAGTCTATGCTAAAGAAATGGAAATAAAAAAATAATGACCTTGTAAAATCCAGATTATAAATTGGTGAATTTCAACCCAAATCTCTTTTATGGTAGAAATCTTTATATCTTCAGAAACAAAAAGGAGTTTTATGAATCCAGTAAGAACTAGGACTGAAAGTATTAGAGTTATCCTCATAGTATTCCAGCAAATATTGAATCCAGTAACAGTGACTATCCATAGAAAATATATACCAATATGGAGATTTTATTTTGTTAATACATGTATGCTCACATGTGCACACATATACACAAACACAAACATACACATACATAAATATATAAATACATGACGTACTGAACTGGAAACATATGCTGAAACTTGGCATATTTTTCCTTTAGTACACAACGAAGTATTAGATGAATTTTAATAAACTTTCAAATTTCCTTTTCTCAATTTTTTATTACAGAATAACAAACCAAAATTATACAATTCTTCTTCTTACCTGCTGGCCATAAAAACAAGTCAGCTACATGTCAGCCTTCAAAGTTCTCTGGCGTAAGGACTGATTCACAAACCAGAGGGTGAGCACACTAAAACATTCAGAATATGATGTTAAAAATCCGATTAGAGCATAATGAAAATGATAATTTCCCATGTTTAAAATATAAGTGATCCTTTTTTTTTTTTTCATGTTACAAGAATGAAGAAGAAATGTAATTTAAAATGTAGAGTAATTATCATTTTAAAAAATGCAGCAAGAATAAAATAAAAGGAATCTCAAAATCTGTTGTGAAAGATGATTATGCTCACATTGTTCAAACACATCGCGCATGCACACGCACACACATCCACACACAAAAAAGGCAGTTCATATTCCAGATGATCACCTTATCTACAGTTAAAAGAAAGGACATGGCCTAAGATACATCCAAAAATGCCAATTTGCCAATGCAACTCATTTCACAGTAAAGCAAGAATTAGGAAAGGTGAGGGGGGAAACTATCCATATTGTTTCCAGTCAAACTTTTTGCAAAACTGAGATTAGAAATTTGTAATTCACAAATATATAATGTTATATATGTATTATGAACATGAATATTTTAAGCCAATCAAATGTTTTTTGCAGAATTGTGTGGATTTTGAGCTCAAAGGAGTTTCAGGTTTGGTAATATTATACAACAACATGAGTGAGTAGAAATTCCTTGCCTATATACACATACTTTTAAAAGTAACCATTCTTAACTTAAATTTAGGAATGGTTTTTTAGAATTGCTAAATATTTTGTTTAGAGGGTAAGAACAGAAGTTTCATCATCATCATAATAGATCAGTTAATACTTAGGAGGATAAATATAATTTTATTATATTATACTTGATGTTTTATCATCCATATTGATGACATCAGGAATTATCAAAAATATTGCATTTAAATACCTCTGTCAAGAACACATCAAGCTTAACAGACTACTATCTTAATAGCATGATTACATATGATCCCTTTTTGTTAATAAATTTTATTAATATAAGTATATTAAGAAGAGAGGACATATAAAAAAATTATACAAAGATTGAATAGAATGCAAATTAAAATAATGATTAATATCCAATTAACTGTACCAACCACACAATTAACATTTCATGTAGATAACTTTAATACAAATGCAAAAGCAGTATATGTTGTTTGACCTGGTGTTTGATGTTTCGGTTTTGAGGGGAAAAAATAATTTTAACATAAGCTTAGTCCTAGAATTTTCAATGTTCTAACAAGTTGGCCTTTAGAGCAGTTTTGCCCCTCAGAGCAGATATTTTTATTGGTTGAATACGTAATATTTTAATAATGTATTTCTTGGGAATTTCCTAGATCTATTAACTTCCCCCACCCCCCCCTACTGGAACTAGTTGATAGGTACTTTAATAGATGAGTTAGTTGGTAGGTCTATTATATTTGGAAGACATATGCTGTCCATTTGCTACATAATTTAAAATACTCATTCTTGTTGAGATTATGATACTTTGGGCTTTGAAATAGGGGGGTTATGAAATCATTATTAAAACTCCAACCCAGGAGAGGTTGTAAACCTATAGGATATCTGCACTGTGGATGAGCTAAGTTTTTTTGTATTTTTTAAAATAGTATTTATTTATTTTTATATGATCCAGAAACTGCTCTAAAGGCCAAATGTAAAAAGCCTAAAATAACTTGAAAAGTTATTTTAGGCTTCTAAATAAGCAGTGCAGTGGTCTCACACTGTGTGATGAACTTCATCTCCTACCTAAAGGCATTCATAAATATCCATATCAATCACAGGATTCAAGTTTGTAGCGTGTTGATTGGAAAGTAGGTACATAAACCACCTGGCCAATCAAGCAGGCTGAGTATCCTGGTTAATCACAATGTTCTTGCCTACATTTAGGTGCTGTGTGACCTGTATGGCTAAAATATGCTACATCACAAGTGAATCTTTGAATATTTTGACAATTCTAGAGATTTTTGTGTATATGTGCATGTGTGTTGAGGATGGTTTAAATGTGGTCAAGTTGCAATTTTTAAGGATACCAATGAATTTTTTTTTAATGTTTTTCCTAGTGCGTTGAATTTGGTTATGGCATATAGAGGCTTAACTTTTTTTTTTTTTTTACTATAACCATTTCCAAGGAAGGCATTTTTTTATTAGCTGGAGGACTCTCTCTAAAGAGCAAATTGCCTTTACTTTGTCTGTTACGGTTCTGATGATTCCCAGTTTATGGGAAGAATATGTATGTGTGTACAGGAGCTTGTGCATGCAAGTTTTCTGCAACCAAATGGCTTGATAAGTATATAATGAGAGTGTCAAGAAATTAAAAATATACTACTTCCAATGCAAATGAATGCAGTCATGCTGACTGTAAGGTGGCTAAGAAATGTAATGTAATGTAGCTTAATTGCAAATGCATCACTGATGCATCTGAACCAAAATTTAGGTTTGCAAGGAGAGGCATAGAGTGAACTACTTGATTAATAACAAATTGTTCTGATAATGATATTTGTGAAGAGGAAAGATATAACAAAACTGAATAAAATATTAGCATGGAGTAATGTTTTGCTAATTTCTGGTTTTGTTTCTTATATATAATCACACTAAATTTTACATAAATGCTTCACAGTATTATTATTATTGACAACTCCAAGGAGTCCTTAGACTCATCCAGGGAGGCCCTAAATATCATGTCAAGAACTATCAAACATTTGCGCAGTATCTTTCATACTTTGCTTTGAACTCGTTCACAGTCACGGCATACACAACAGACTCTGGCAACCAATTCCACTCATTGACCAATCTCAAAAAAACTAGTTCTAACACCATTGCTAACTACAATCTTACTCAGTTTCTATGGATGGTCTCTAGTTCTCCCACCATCACCACACCTGTTATGAAAATTTCCTCTGAATTAATCTTGTAAAAGCCCCTCAGTAATTTGTGTCTCAATCATATCATCCCTTTTCTGCCTATCAACCAGTTTCTGTAACCCACAAATCTTCAACCTGTTCTCATAAGGTTCATTCCATAGACCTGCTACCATCTTGGTCACTAGCCTCTGGATCCTCTCCACTTCCACCTCATCACCAAGAAACCCTGGTGCCCAGATCTGCATGCAGTAGTCAAGATGGGGTCTTATCAAAGCTCGATAAAGAGGAACAATAACCTGCTTATCTCTGCTCATCAAAGTATTCTTCAGTAACCAAGTGATCTGAGCTGCTTTAGCCACTCTGCTATGTGCCTCTCCCCCAAACTTTAACTCCCTATTCACTAACACTTGCAAGTCTCTGTCTTCATCAATTTCCTGGAGTACAGTTCTACCAATGTGGTATACCGCTGATAATCTTTTCACTCCAAAATGCATAACCTTACACTTTGCCACATTAAACTGACATCCATTCTCCTTTGCCCAGTCTACCCAAATCATCCTGCAAAATTTGACATCGTGTGTATTAATTATTGCTCTACCCAACTTTGCATCATCAGCAAATAATTGAACATTTCCTATATCGTTAATGAACAAATCAAACAGTAGCGGTCCAAGAATAGAACTCTGCAGCACACCACTAGTCACAGGCCTTCTTTTGGACTCTACTCCTGAATGAACTACTCTCTGATATCTCTCTCCATGAACCATCCTCTCATCTAGAATACTTTGATGAGCAGAGATAAGCAGGTTATTGTTCCTCTTTATCGAGCCTTGATAAGACCCCATCTTGACTACTGCATGCAGATCTGGGCACTAGGGTTTCTTGGTGATGAGGAGGAAGTGGAGAGGATCCAGAGGCGAGTGACCAAGATGGTAGCAGACCTATGGAATGAACCTTATGAGAACAGGATGAAGATTTGTGGGTTACAGAAAACAGACGAAAATGGACCCTATATCCATCCTCATGTGTTGCAATTTACTGATTAGAATTCCATATGGTATCCTGCCAAAGGCCTTTGCAAGGTCCAGCAGTATCACTGTAAACTAATGACCTTTATCCAACTCAGCTGTCACTGTATTATAAAATGTTCAGACATGATCTACCCTTCACAAAATCATGCTACCCCACATACAGTATCCCATTTCCATCTATCTATTCCTGTAGTTTGCTCTTGACCAACTTCTCCAATACTTTGACAATGACTCCTGATATGCTGATTGGTCAGTAATTTACTTTGCTGTATAAACAACACCAAGAAGGAAAAAATAAATCAATTTATTGAACATACTAACATTTTACTCAACATCTTCAGAGCAACAATTTTTAACTGTGACAAGCACTATACTAAAACATTAGAAACAATTCAATTTATAACTGACACAGAACTAATGTCCTGAATGCCCTCTATGGGCATTCACGACATTAGTTAAACTTGTTAACTAATGTTAACTTTAACATTAGTTAAAGTTAATTTGGAGAAGTCAGGCTGCCTGGTCTTAGAATGAATGTCTCCCAGATCATTGGCAAATTAATGAAGCAATATTTGTAGAGGTTGGGAGAGTACTTCTTAGCAGATGCTGATTCTAAAAATAGTCTTTTGGATATATAGTGCCTTCTATGTAAAACTGATGTCTTCCTCCATTTAATCCTATGTGAAGAAGTATCCAGAGTATCGTCTGCTATCCAGATTTGCCATAAAGATGATCATGCATGTCATTTTTGTGTTCTTCAAAACAGATGTTAACTGATCTAGAAGTCTGTCTAAAGTAAGCCAAACTACAGACACAAGAAACTTTATACACTCCAGGATATACAAGAGGAAGAAGTTGATCTTTAGGAGAGCAGATGAAGGTAGCTAGCTGCATGAATGGTTTAAAGGTGGCATGGAGATTATGTTCGTAGCTGTTTCATCATACTTTTTTCTCTATTTTTTTCTGATGTGCTCAATGTACGGGATTAGAATAGTTCTGTTGAGTCCATTGCATGTATTATTTTATCTATTTTACAAGGGCTGCCATTAGCTAAAAAAAAGATGTTGTGAAGGCCTCTGGGCCTGGTTTTAAGGGCTAGTTTAATGTTTAGCTAAATAATATATTGGGCAATCAAAACAATCAACTATGGGCCACAACAGATAATTCTGTTTAACTTGGGGAGAGCATCAATACAAAAGTAAGGAGGGGTTGTATTTTTTATAATTTTAAAAAAATTATAAAAAATACAATAGCTGGGAAGGCTTATTAGTAATAGTGCAGATGTGGTAGCCCTGCAAGAGGATTTGAATAAACTAGACAGATGGGCAAATGAATGGGGGGTGTCAGTTTAATGCAGCAAAATGTAAGGTCTTAAGGTTTGGGACACATCAATGGGACGCTGCATACTCTATTGGAGGAGTTGTACTGGAGGAAGTAGGGGAGAGAGAGAGAGAGAGAGATCTGGGGTTGATGATTGATAGAAACCTGAAATTCAAGGGACATATTGCAAAGGTGGTGAAGGTAACACAGAGGATTGCTGCAATACTGAGAACACTGACCTGCAGAGATAAAAGAGTTATCATTCTGTTGTATAAGACCCTGATCAGACTACACTTAACTATTGTTCTCAAATTTGGTCCCCAGAATTTTAAGGGGATAAATTAACTGTGGAAAGGGTACAGAGGCAGATAACAAAGATGGTTTCAGGACTGCACAATGTTAGTTATGAGGATCGGTTGAGGGAATGTGGACTGCAGAGTTTGGTAGATAGAAGAAAGAGAGGTGATATGATTGAGACTTTTAAACTGTTGAGAGGTGGTTACAGGTTTGACACTGGGGAGTTCTTCCACTTGGTTGAACAGCAGGAAAGAGTGATGACAAGGGGCCACCCCTGGAAGTTACGAAAGGAAGCTGTGAGCAAGAGGGTGAGGAGTGGTTTCTTTGAATGAAGGGTGGTTGAACCATGGAATGCATTGCCTGATAGACCCATGAGAGCAAGAACGGTCAATGAGTTCAAGGAGTGGTATGATGGACTTTGTGTTTCCTAGGAAGGACCTCCCATGATGAGTCTTGATAGACTGTGTTTCCTAGGAGGGACCTCCCATGATGAGTCTTTTGACTCCATGGAAGTCTGAATAATAATAATAATATATAGCACTGGTTTTTTCCATCTGATCAATAGTGTGATGAGTTGTCCAAAGCATGGCCTGCTAGTACTGACTTGTTATAATGATAGTAGTCAATGCATTTCTTGTATTCTCCAAGGCTGATGTTAACAGATCTTCTTGTCAGTCTGTAACAGGCAACATCATAGTCAATGGCACTTTTTGCACTCTTCCAAAATGTGATAGAGGATGGAGCATGTCCTTTGGTGAGTAGATCAAGGCTATTAGTTTAAAGTGTGCTTTGAATGTGGTATGAAAGTTATTTTAGTTATCTTTTCAGATGTACCTCAGATCCAAAACGAATAGTGGTACCTTGGTCTTATGTGCTTGGTAAAGGAAGGTGAGGTGGGGATAAAGTATTTCATCTATTTTATAGGAGCTGAGCAAGAGCTGCATCACTAAATAGCCCTTGCTCCATGAGTTAGCATTTTAAGGATCCCATACTGTTAGGCTAGTTGATGATGTGATTATGTAGATATCTTCCAGTGTGTACTGGCTTTCTATAAATAAAGGGGTAGTGAAACATCTGAAAGACATGTGACTAGTGTGAAAATTGGGCAGGCAGTCATTTGATTCTTTTTCTAGTACAAAGTGCATTTTAGAGTGTTAACTTTGGATGACTCACAAAAGAATCTAAGGTATCAATCTAGTTCATCGGGGGGGGGGGGGGGGGGGGGGGGGGGGAAGCAAACACATTATCCACATTGCACAGCCAAACCAAAGGTTTGAAAGTAGCTGTGCAAACTTCTTTATTCTCTGAGTGCTCTATATAAGAAGTAGCTAAAAGTGGGAAACCATTCAGTATAATTAATTTGTAATTTTTCCTTTACAAGTAAAGTAGCCCACTTTATTAAATCAAGAGTCTCTGTTAGTGATACATTAGTAAATAAAGATCCACAATGTTGAAATTTTTAAGGCAATTTTTTTTTTTCTTTAAACAAAAGTAGGGGAGTTATCTATGAATGAAGCAAGAAAGAGACTTTGTTAACTTTTTGAATGACTGTTAAAAATTCACAGATCTAATAACCCCCATCCCATCCCCCACAAATCTTGATATACACAGTCAAATCAAACTTACAAACTTGCAGTTAACATAATCACTTACTTCCCTCATAGGTAGCTAGCTTCTCTACTTTTATAAAAAAATTCTGTACATTTCAAATCTTTAGTAAAAATTTGCATCCTTAAAAATTCAGACATTATGGTTAGTTTCACTACATCTTACCAATGTTCCATTAACTAAGAATCTCGATTTAATAAGGTTACTATATGGCTAATGATGACTAAAATTTTTGATATATTATTTAAATTTACCATCTCTGTGGGATCAAATTAATAGAACAAAAATGTAATTTACTACTCCAAGAAAGTAGTAGTAAATTACAGAACCAATTAGTATCTCAGGAGTGGTGGTTAAGTATTAAAAAAGTTGGTTAATAGTAAAATCAAGCAATGGGTGGATAGAGTTACAGTACTCTAGGGTGGGCAGTACAGCTTTGAATAAGGTAGGTCCTGCCTTAAAAATTCACTCACATTTTATAATAAAGTGATAGCGGAACTGTATAAAGGAAATGGCTATACTGTGATACTGCTGAAGTTTGCAAAGATATCTGACAGAATAGTTGGAGCACATGGGAATGGATTTGAGGCTAGTAGCATGGATAGGGAGTGGCTGACAGACAGAGGATGGTGTGTAGTGGAGCAGAATCAAGATGAAAGAGGGTGACTAGTGGAATGTTCCAGGGAAACTCCACTAGGATACTAGGACTGCTACTCTTTTTGTATATTAATTAGAAGTTTTAAGGGGGGCATATCCAGTTGTTTGCTGATGATGAAAAACTGATGAGGAAAATAGTTGATAAACATGTTGTAGATATCCTGCAGGATGACTGGAATAAAGTAGAAGTTTGGGCAAAGGACAGTGGTTGTCAATTCAGTGTTGTAAAATGTAAGGTAATGCACTTTGGGATGAAAAGATTACACACTTCATATGATATTGATGGCATGTTTACAGGAAATTGATAAGACTAGGGATCTTGGGGATGATGGTGGAGAGAGAGATTGGAAATTCAGTGGACATATTGCAAGAGTTGGCAAAATAGTTCAAAAGATTACTTGGATGCTGAAGAACACATCAACAAGTAAAGATAGGAGGTTATTGTTCCTGTTTATAAGACTATGAATCGGTCTCATGTTGACTCCTGTGCGCAGATTTGATCAGCTGAGTTTCTCAAGAATAAAGAGGTGGTGGAGAGGATTCAGAGATGAGTGACTAAGCTGGTGACAGGTCTGTGGAATGCTCCCTATGAGGACAGATTGAAGGTGAACGCGTTGCAGAATTTAGTTGACAGGGGGAAGGTGAGGGGAACCTGATAGAAACTTATAAGTGACTAAGAGGATTCTATAAGATCAAAACAAAAGAAATTTTTCAGTACTTGAGGAATATGGGGAGAACAAGGTGTCACCCCTGGAAGCTGTGTAAGAATGTGGTTAATAAGGATGTGCACAGTAGGTTCTTTGCTTGGAGAGGGTGAATGAGTGGAATGAATTGCCAGAAGTAGTTGCGAGTGCCCCAACAGTGAATAAGTTTAAGGAGAGGTGTGATTAGGTATTGTGTGAATAATGGTTATGTGGATTTCCCCGTGACAAGTCCTTTAACTCCATGGAGATACCCATATAATCATAATAATAATAATATAAAATCGCACCTGTGCCCACAGTAAAAATTATTTATTGTACAAATATTTTGTGTTAGGTATTGTAAAATATTAGTGTGAGCAAAGAACAACAGTAAGGAATTTGAACAAAAGAAACAGTAGAGTGCATGCATTATGTTAGAATCTCTCTCTTTACATGCAGTGATATGTTTGTTAGGTTAGAAGCATTATTAGGCTGAAATAATAATTAACAACAAAATTAAATACAACCTAGTTAATACAGTTGATGATAACAATTTCCAAAACTTTAGGGATGGTAAGGCTATCATTATGATTCTGCTGATGAAGGATTTTATGAGCTTCAGCACTTTCCTTGAATAAACATTCATATTTATACAAAGGTCAATGTAATAGTTGGAAGTTTTCCCACTGGATCCCATAGCTAGTGCTCTCAATTTCATATTTGACAGGCCAGATTTGTGAGGTTTGATAAGCCAGATGGTCTTGTTTTATTGACTGATATTCCTGTTTGTCTATAATAAAGAAGTTGCATGAACATGGTACTTGGTATACACCATGTAGCATCACTGTGGAAAGTCCATCCCATGGAGAAAGTAACAGATTGTGAATTTGGCTGATGGGTTTGAAGGTAGTGATGAGTTTTTAGTTTATCATAATCTATGCCGCATGTTCAGAGAAGTAATGTAAGCTATACGAGTCCTGTGGCTTCTTAACTTGGATACTGTCTAGAAGGGTTGTTAATTTTTTTGCGTGTTATTCGTGGGTTGTAACCATTTAGTAAAGCTGTTTGTTTGAGAGTTTCTGGTGCTTGTATGAGTGATCCTTCGGAAGAACAAATTTTGCATGCTCTAGAAAATAAGAATTTTGTGATGCATTGCTTTTGAGATGGATGATGAGCTGATGTATTATGAATATGGCATCCCATAAAAGTCAGTTTTTAGCAGAGAGAAGTAGAAAGTAATCCAACCAGCCATTTGATACATTCATACATCCAGAAAGGAAATTCCTTTTGATGATTCTTATTCCAGTGTAAATTTAATTCCAATATGTAAATTGTCAATTTTTTTGAAGAAGTAAAGAGGGTTCTGGCTCTATGTAATTCTAAATTGCAAAAACATCATCTATGTAGCATAGCCAAATAGACAGTTTTAGGCTGAGAGTGAAAATTCTTTCATCCAGGTGCTTTAGATAGTTAGCTAAGTTAGGCAATAATGGTGAGCCCATCACAGTTCCTTCCACTTGTTGGTATAGTTTACTCTACCATGTGAAGTAACCAGGTGAGATTGTGAATTTGAATAAGTCCAGAATGTTTGATGGAAATTCTTGGGTTAGAATTTCTACTGCCTGAGTATGAGAAATATTTGTGTAGAGAGAGAGAGAGAGAGAAAACTCACCATCATACCTTTAGATGACTGGTTTATGTCTTTTATTCTTGCAAGGAATTCTGCAGCTTTTTTTTTTAAATCAAAGAAGTTGAGCAAAGAAGGCTGCTCACTTTCGTCATGTGATATATTTGAATCTTTTGGCAACAATGCTTCTGTAATTAAATTAATTATTTCTGGCAAAATCATGTCCTAAGCTCTCAAAATCCAGTTCCACAACAGTTCTAATGATGGTCTCTTATTCGCAACCCATCCCATGCAATCCAAGATTGAGAAGAAGTCAATGCCCTCACTCCCACATTTCCTCTACTTGCTTCCATCTCTATGCATATATATTGGTGCAGTATTAACAAAAGAGTTCACTACTCAACAAGGCAAGCTGACGATTGTTGAGTTGAAATGCTGATTCTCTTCAACTGAATTCCAAAATATACGAAACTGCCATAACAACATACACTATCTATTTTTTAAAGTTTGAAACTTTTTTTCGTGTGCAAACTATATGTGATACTTTTAATTTCTTTTTTCGTAAAGTAAAATCAGGGTGCAAGATATACGCAAGGGCGAGTTATATTCGAGTAAATATGGTACTATCTTTTTCTATTTATAAAAAGGCAACACACACACACACACACACACACACACACACACACACACACACACACACACACTGGAAGATACCTACATAAACAATGACACTATCATCCAACCCAATAGTATAGGCTCTTCAAAATAATAACTTACAGAGTTACAGCTATTTATTCTAGTGATGCAACTGTTGCCTTAGATCTTAACTGCTTCTACCACACATTTTTGGGTAATTGTTACTGCTAATGCAAAGCAGGTAAAATACTACATGCTTTCTCTAACATTTCCCTCCCCAAACCTACAAAAGAAAAGTAAATTATACTTGACAAGAAATTATATTCTTGTTCAATCCTTTTAGCAATGAGGGAGGGGAATGAAAGTGGAGAGCACTGATACACCTTTGGTGTAAACAAACAGTTTGTAGGGGAAGATCGTTATAACCAGGCTTACCTATATATAGAAACTGTTTACAGTACATCAATTGTCTCAGTATCCCATGATGAATAGCATGCTTACTTTTGGACATTTATCTATGTTTATCTCATACTGATATGACCTCGGTAAAGGTCTAAACTGGTCTGGGAAGTGACCCCTTCTCATAATGCATGATAATGCACAGCATACTTCCTTTCTGACATGTATGGAGTCCATAAAAAAAAAAAAAAAAATGTATACACACTTTAACAGATGTCAACTATGGACTTTTTTCAAAGTTGAACAATTACAGTGGCAATGTGTAGTATGATGTCATTACTCACATGAATACTAGCATCAACACGTGACCATTAGGACAGTCAAACAAAATGGCCAAGGCACGATTGTCATTTGAGAAATGCAAGATCATTTTAAAGTGGTATTTCAAATTTGAGAATGTTGAAGTTCAACGACAATGGAGGTGTGAGTTTGATCACACCTCCAACACGTCTGACAATTGCACGCATTTGTGATAAGTTTGAGACCCATGGTACCATGTGTGATGTGCACAAGGGAAGATCTGGGATGCCTCGCACAGCAACAAGTTCTGCTTCTTCAGCAATGGTGTTGAAACAGTTTACATGCTCACCACAGAAGTCTACCACACAATGTGCACAGGAGATAGGAGTTAGCAGTGCAAGCATATGGCACATTCTTAAAGCAGCTAAATGGAAAGTTTACATCCTGGTCGAAGAATTCAGTATTGTAAGTGGTTTCAACACATGGTAGATGAGGATAAGGAGTTTGTGAGGAAGATGGTTTGGTCTGATGAAGCACAATTTAAGCTTAATGGAACAGTGAATCGGCATAATTGTGTTTAGTGAGCTCCAGAAAATCCTAGCATTCATGTGGACAAGGCAGTCAATTTACCAGGGCTCAATGTCTAGTGTGGATTATCATCTAGGAGTTTAATAGGACCATTATTCTTTGAAGGTACTCTTACTGGTCATGTGTACCTAGACATGCTATGCACATCCATTTTATCTGTCATTCATGCGTTTTATGGGAATGATCAATTTCTCTCCCAACAAGATGGCGCACCACTGCACTATCACCGAGACGTGAGAGCTTACCTCGATGAGAGTTTGCAGGGACAATGGATAGGACAATGAGATGCAGTTGAGTTCCCCCATGTTCTCCTGATTTAACACCCTTAGGCTTCTACTTATGGGGGGACTCTAAAGGATGTAGTGTATCGTAGAAAACCAGCTACACTGGTGGCCATTCAGAAAGAAATTGAAATGGCATGCGCAGCAATCCCACTGAACACTTTGGCCAACGTTGCCTAAGCAGTAGTGTCTGGACACTAATGGTGACCACTTTGAGCATCTTGTGTAATTGTAGAAGTCAAAGGCAACTTCTATTCATCCTTTGATGTCTGTATAAATTTAGTATTACAATTTTTATACAGGTTTTTCTTTTGCTGACATGTGTACACATTTTTTTGAGATAGACTCTGTATGTTGCCATGGGATACTGAGGCAATTGATGTGAAGTTCAACAGTCTCTATATATATAAGTAGTCTAGCTATGAAGATAATTTATGCATAAACTCTTTGTTTCCATTTCAGTAAAAAAGTAAAATAAGAATATAATTTTTTGTCTAGGATAATTTACTTTGTAACCAAGCAGAAAAACTTTCTACAATTTCTTTCTCTGATACAAAGTATTTTAATAATATGAGGATGAAAAATCATTGCTCTACTAAAACCTGGCCCATAACTACAGACCCATAGCACTACTTATCAATAAACAGGGAAGAAAAAAAAAAAAAAAAAAAAAAAAACCAACTACAAAATGGTATACCTCAGGAATTAGTGTTAGCTCCTATCCTTTTTAATCTGTATATTTCAGACCTCTCTGATATACAAGCCAGAAAAGTCTGTTATGCAGATAACATCACTCTTGCTACTAGATACAGTTCATTTTAAAATATGGAAGAAACTTTAACATCTGATCTAGAACTCCAGGGTATTACTTTAAGAAGTGGAGACCATGCTCAAATGCAGATGAAACTGAAGTGTCCTGCTTCCATCTGAACAACAAGCTTGCCAACACAGAACATCAGGTCACCTTAAATAGTACTACATTACGATATAACAAATTTCCCAAGTATCTAGGCAACACATTGAACCACTATCCTACAGGAAACATCGAAAGAACATAGCAGCTAAAATCAAGACTTGTAACAACACCATTCAAAAATTTTGTGGATCCTCTGCAGCTGAATATTGTTCACCTGTTTGGTTCAACAGTCCACATACAAAGCTCATGGATACTCAGCTTAATAACACTCTATGGCTGGTGCAATCAGATCAATGCATATTTATTGGTTTCCTACCTAAAGCAACATTCTGTCTCCACATCTTCAAAGAGTTGATGCTCTCCTTTAAAAGTATATTGAAAAGAATGTGACATTCCAGACTTGAGAATCAGTCAACTGAAAAAATCTAGACAACCACCAATATATGAAGCAGAAAACTTAGTTACAAATAATTTCTTCTCCAGAGAAGAATGGACAAGATAGTAGGATACAAACAATGATGATCCTCAACTACAAATGTGGTTTCGAGGTATTAGTAACCAATCGTCTATTCTTGAACTTCTTTGTAAGACATGGGTAACACAGAATAGGATTCGTATGAACCACAGAATATGTGCAGACTTGTTATTTAAGTGAAGAAAATGTCTTTCTCCTCAATGTGACTGCAGTTCATCACATCAATGAATGCATCCTGCATATTTATCAAGGTGACCGGTCCGATTTTCTGTAAGCTGCACTATCAGCTCTAGAATCGGTCAGAAACTTAATCATGCAATTGTAGTTTTTATATTATACTCACGTTCATATGCTTTTTATTCTGTATAGTACTGCATATTCTCAATGCTAAATAAATAACGACTTGTAAAATGAGAATATATGACTTCTTGCATTGCTTTTATATCATTATCCAAGACAATTATCAGTTACCTCAGTATTTTCCAAGAACTCATGAGACCTCAGTAAAGGCCAGTATGGATAGTGACCCTTCCCACAATGCATAATACAAGTAGTCAGTTGATATGAAGTCAAGCCAGCTGTCAACTTCATGGTTGTCTCTCATGGCAAGCAGCCTAATCACAAAGAGTTCATGAGTAAACTTTTTGCTTACGCTCTAGTAAATGATTAAACAGGAAAATATAATTCATAAATTAAAGTTCTCAAGAAATTATATTCTTGTTTAATCCTTTATCCAAGTGTCAGCAAACTTTGTTTGATTATATTTTTTTCCGCATTTATTCAACATTAATATCTCTTCTAGATGTGGCTCTCACTGATGAGACCTCAATAAAGTTCAAAATCAGTATACATGTCCAAAATGGGGCATGCTTTGCATTATACGATACCAAGGTAATTGATGTGAAGGCCTTGGCCTCTATATACAAGTAGTCCAGTCATGAAGCTACTTCATGTGCATACTTTGTTTGCTTACACTTGGATAAAGGATTAAACAAAAATATAATTTCTTGGCAACTTTAATTTATAACCAAGTGGAAAAGCTTTCTACATACAAGACCAAAATACCACTATTCCTGTCCCATGTATCCAGGTACATATGAAAAGATAGCTAAAAGCTAAAAAAAATATAATCCTCACATCATATTCAAACCATACTTTAAACTAGCAACTCTGATCTACTCATCAAAGGACACATTCCTGCATCACTCACCACATCCTGGAGTGAATGAAGTATGATGTAACTGTAACGCTGCCCATTATGGACAAACAAGAAGACCTGTTAACAGCAGCCTTGGAGAATACAAGAAATACATTCTCTTCTATCATTATGGGGAGCCAGGACAGGCAGACCATGCTTTTGTCATATCATCATCATACAGGATCTGATGGGAGAAACCAGTGTGCTATATAGCTGTTAAAAGTCAGAGACTATTTTTAGAGTTAGCAACAGCTATGAAATACTCACCCTCACCTAACCTCAACAATATGGCTGCATTAATCTGCCAAATATTTGGGAGGCAGTCGTCTTAAGATCTAATTCAACTCAACAACCAACCATAAAAAAACCTGATAATTTATCCATTAGAGGGTGCAAAATTAGGACTTAAGTCTTTTGTCCATTACACTTTGAACTGTTTTTTCCTATACTCACTGTGGCTCACAGATTATAACATGTAGTTTTTATAATATGTGAACATCCTGGTTAGAAATCCAGCAAAATATGAGTTAATAAATATCCCTTTATGATTTTTGCTGATTGCCTCATAACTAAGGTATTTAAGAAGCCTAGAGCCTTCTCTTTTTTTCCCTCTACAATAATAAAAGTAATTTAGAGTGGATAATGTTGAGGACCTATAAAAAGTTAAAAAAAAATCATGTGGGGCATGTTTTGATTTTAATGATTTTCACCTTAAACTTTCTAAGCAATTCTGGCCTGATATTTGTGGTTCTGAGCCAAAATTTAACTGAAAATATTTCGTGGCAATAAAAGAAATTTAATCAGGAAGTCAACAATCTTGTAACTTCTGGCAGACAAGATGATCACAACACATCAGATTTCACTTTCAGACAATTAAACCAAAGTAAGCAAAAGCTTTAATTTCACAATTACTCAAGAAAAATCTCTCCATGCTCTCCAAAAGCAATATTTCTAATGGAGAAAAGCAGCCTTGAGAAATTTAAAATGTAAACATAACAAAAACATAGTTATATACTGAATATAGAGACAAAGGAAATGTCACAATGATCCTTAATGCAGATGATAAATTAAAAGAATTATTATTGGATATGGCAACATATATTTCAACAGTAAGGACCTGGCATAAAAAATAAAACCTTAAGTACAAGCTTGCCAATGGAAACTGTCCAAATTAATTTTTTTTTTAAAATTTGGACAGTTATTTTATCCATGGGTAAAATTTTTTTTACATATGTACATCATAGATAAGGGCTACCTAAGGTCCATAACCTGGAGCCCCATCATTGATGCCATAAAATGTCTTATTTATAAACTTCTCTCCCTCTCTCACACACACACACTATACAGAACCTACAACTGGAGGAGAATGACTGCTTATTGAGCTTTGTCATCACTTTTCATTAATGTTCCAGTGGATGATACTCTAGAGCTCCTTTCTACTTCCCTCTCCCCAACATTAGTAAACTTTTTACACAATACCTTAAATTAGAATATTTTAAAAACTGATTATTGCAGTTTTTAGAGCTGCAATAATCAGCTCTAAAAACATACTGAAGATGTAGTAATGGGCTCTCTACTTTCATCCTCCATTACTAATTTATACATCAAATCTTCTGAAACTTTGGCACTCAATTCAGTCATCCTCAAGACCAAAGAATGGCAGAGATACATAGACAATGCCTTTGCAATTTGGCTGCATGGCTCACAGGTTCTTTCTAACTTTTTACAGTTCCTCAACAGCATCCACTCCCAAATTATTTTTACTGTTTGAAGAGGAACTCTAGCCTTCTTGGATACCTTAGTAACAAAACAATTGGATACAGCAGATAGACTGGACTCACTCCTTAAGCAACACAAAGTTGGAACAGTCCATAAAGCTCTGTGGACAAAGTCTCCACAATTTTGAGACAAATCAAGGACTACCAGATTCTCTCTCTCTCTCTCTCCTTCCCAGGTGTGTTTACAGTATTCCCTGGGTCTAGTATTTTGGACAGAAGGGATGGATCCCTGGTAAGAAAAAAGACATTACAAAGTGTATGATATGGGCAATCTTAAAAGTGGACTAACTCAACATGAACTGGATGAAGACCATTTCATCAGGTGGAAGAAAGTCGGGTTACTAAACAAATCTCAGTTCAAATCACAGAGACTGTTATTTATTATTTTATAAACTTCTCACACACACACTATACAGAACCTACAACTGGAGGAGAATGACTGCTTATTGAGCTTTGTCATCACTTTTCATTAATGTTATTACTGGAATATTTTAATATATTCCAGTAATAATACATTAATATATTACTGGAAACAGCTCATGTTCTACAGAATCCAGCAAACTGCAATAGAATTGATGGTGTAATCCTACACACTACCTTATCCTTCCATCACAAGAGATTGCAGAGAGCACCATTGTTGCCTGCCATGCTGTGACTGTCCTTATGAATGTCTTTAAAGTGGCTTTGTTAATGCTAGCTTGAGCTAGTGAAACATTGGTATGTAAATAATTGATGCAGTTAGTAAATTACTTATTTTCATTTTGATTCCATATAATTTTTATTCCAGAAACTTCAATGCGAATCACTATAATTTCTGACATTCAACATACATTCTGGATAGTTTATCATGATATTTCAAATGCTTAATTTCTTCGGACCAAGATGTAATTTTTTTTTTTTTTAAAATAATTTATGAACCTTTTAATATTGTGTATTAGTGAGGTATCAATGTATAATTCGGTAAGGTGAATGATGCTATTTATTTTTGTGGAATGTTGCTCTTTGTATGGCATCCTTAAAACACTAAAACAAACTATTTATTCTAATGATAGTCTTACCACAGAACTCCATTATCCTTGCCACATTTTTTTTTTTTCCCTTTTCAGTCAATGCATAAATTCTTAAAAAGTAGAAAACATTACATGCTTTACCTAATTTATCTCACACAGGATCAAAATAAAACTATTCCTATTCCCTATATATCTGAGCTACATCAAAAAAGATAGCTAAATCATTTACACAAGATTAAATGGAAGTAGATTACGGTGTTGTAAAAGTCTGAGAGACTATATTTTAGAGTCAGTATCAGTATCAAGAATCTCTCTAACCTGATTGTGGCTGTATTAATTTAACAAAAAATTTAGGTGAAAGACATTTTAAGACCACCTGTAATTATATTACAGTAGTGAATAAAGTTCCTTATCCAGTATAAAAGGTACACTGAGAGGCCATTATTTATTTATTTTTTTTTCATTACAATATTGTTTTTAAAAATGAATACAGTGGCAAGTATTTTTATGCTCTGGAGATATTGATTTGAAATCCAGCAAATTGTTATCTGCTTAATAACTAATTTGATTTATTTTATTCTTTTAGTTTTGTGCTCATGCAATTAAATATAACCACCAACAGTTAAGCCTTTCAAATATGTATCTAAAATATGGCAGCATAGCTCTATGAGAAATAATAACTCAGCTAACTACTAACCTATCTCAAAGAATACCTACCAACAAGGGCTATAGATAATAGTCAATAACCTCAAACAAGTAAACTATTAAACCATTTTGCAAACAGAAATATCCACTTTGAGGAGTAACTTCTAAGAACAAGGAAATTCAAGAACTGTGCTAGACATGATATTCATAAGAAAGATATAGGCCACATCAGTCCAGCATGTTTCAATGAAAGGACATGGAATTAGATCATAGCTTAGTTTCAACATCAAGTTGAAACTCAAATGACAGGTGTAGACAGTTTCAGAGAGAGAGAGAGACAGTATTCTCTGTGTCTCTCTCAAGGAAATCACAGTTTTTTAATTTCTGTAGAGATGGAAGAACAGTAGGGAAGGAAATGCAATGAAGCAAAGAAGGAGGTTAGAAGAGACAAATCAAAGTGGTCAGCAGCATGAGCAAGAAATGGTGGCCAAAGCAGATAAAAAATGAAAATGAAATCTTGATGAACACAGAAGAAATAGGAGAAAAATGGACAAAGATACTGCTGAGAGTTATATAAGACATAGGGAGATGTGATCCAAAAAAGGTTAATTGATGAACTGAAGGAAATATCATTACCAAGCAGAGATGGAGATACAGATATACTGAGGGATGATGTTTAAAGGCAGTAAGGCATTAAAAAAAATCACCCCCAGGAATAATGATGTCACTGGTGAGATGCTGAAATATGGTGATGAGATAATGACAGAAGAAATATACCAGTTGTGTAACATTGCATGAGACAAAGGGACACCAAAAGAATGGACAAGAAAAATTCTAACACTGAATCACAAAAAAAAAAAAAAAAGACCAAAGTGGACTGCAAAGAACAATTGCTCTAATGAGCCATGTGGGAAAAGTACTTATGATGATATTAACAGAAAGAATAAGGAAACTAATGGAAGAGAATTTAGATGAGCAGGCAGGATCCTGAAGAGGTGAGAGATCTGTGCACCAATAATTAATGTTAAGTTGAATTGTGGAGAAAGCTTTAAATAAAAATATTCACACAACTGCTTTGTTGACTTCCAGAAAGCATTCGACAGTATAGATCAGAAAGTGGCATGGGATGTACATGACTCTTATGGAGTGGACAGTAACATAATATGCCAATTATAATGTAAAGGCTGCTGTTAGAAATTGTGGAACAGGAAGATAGTTCCGGGCAACACGAGATAAGGATACCCAATAATTCTGAGCATCTTCATCACGTTTTTGGAAAGAGCAATGGATGTCATAAAGGAGAACATAAGGAAAATTTCCATTCAAGGTACAAAAATCAATAATTTACAATTTGCATATGATAGTCATTAGCACAGAAGACGAAGATCTAGAAAAAAAGAACTTGTAATTAACCTTAATTAAAAGTATATAAAAATGATACAGCTACAAATAAAGGTTATAATTGGACCTTTATAACAAAAGAAGAATAGGAACCTCTTTATAACATATGTTAAAAGTGGCCACCTCCTTCATGAATGCAAACTGGAGCTGTTTTTACCAGGTTTGATGAAGCACCAGCACATTGATGTTTTCAATCACTGTTGAAATGTTCCTTTTTGGTTCATCCAGTGTGTGAGTATTATTCAGATAAACAACACCTTTGAGATACTCCAAAAGGAAAAAATCTGGTGGTGATAAATCTGGTGATTTTGGAGACCACAATTCTTTTGGGATGAAGCATCACCAAAAAATTCTTGCAAAAAATGTACAGTACTATTCGACATGTGGCACTATCTTGTTGGAACCAGCAATGACATTCGCTGACATCAAGGAGTGCTATGAACTGTGTGATGATATCTTGGTAGACGAAACTATTCACCGTCATTTCAAAGAAAATGTGTCTCGCAATACGATGGCATGATATCGCATACCAAACTCCAATTTTTTGAGAATGCAAAACTTTTTCATGAAAAGCATGTGGATTTTCACAAGACCAAATCCTATTGTTTTGACTATTCACATACCCACTGAGGTGAAACCAGGCCTTGTCACTGAAGAAAACTGTAAAAAGCATTTCTATACCACGTTCTTCAATGAATGAGCATAACCATCTGCAGAAGATTATTCATTTGCCTTTATCTGGGTCCTTCAGTTCATCGACTGAGTGCACATGATATGGATGAAAGTGTAACGATCTTGCAGCTTTCTGAGCACTACCATATGACATTGATGATTGCATGGCAAGTTTCCTGAGGCTTTTTGTTGCAGACAGCTGCAGTGCTCTTTTTACCTCATCCATTTATTGTCAGTTAAAATGGAGGGTCTTCCAGAGTGATTCTTATCTGCAACAGATCCAATTTCTCAAAAACACTGCACTAATCTAGTTATCGTCGACTTCTGAGGGACTGCTGTACCCGGATATTTCTCACAAAATTCCTTGGCAACACATGTAAGAACAATTAGGGAAATAACTTTCCAAAATGGAAACTCGTTGCAGGAAAAAAGCATTTCACACTTCCACAATGAACAAAGCTACACTGAGAATAACCTGTACATGTCACAGCGAACTAGACATCTGCGATAGTTTGTAATAATATGATGGTGAAATGGCAAAAGGAATGATTATAATGATTTGGAAACAATTGGTACAAATTAAAACTTTAGGTTGTGTGACTTTACAATCACCCTGTATTACAGCACTACATGATTAAGTTTACATTATTATTAATCTCCCATCAACAATTTTCCTCCAAATCAATCTATTACTTGTGAGCACTCCAATATTGTCATATCTAACATTTCATTCTTCTAAGGTACTTCTTACCAAATCAATCCATCTAGACATTGTTCTTCCTCTGGGTCTCTTTCCTATCATCTTGGCATCAAATACCTGTTTTACTAACCTCTCTTCACCCATTCTATTTAAGCAGCCACACCACCTTATATTAGCTCAGCTTACATATTCTTGAATGTTAATAATGCTAAGTTCCTTTCTAATATCTTCATTTTTAATATGATTCTGCCACTGATGCTATTGGTTCACTCCCCTAATTTTTCTCAGCACCGTCATATCTGTGGTCTCTAGTCTTTGATCAAGTGCTTCATTTCTAACCCAACTCTCAGATCGATAACTTGTATACTGCTAGTTTGGTGTTTTGGTTAATTTCTCTCTTATTCCATATAAATTTATTCAAATGGCTAACCACCATACCATACCAGCTTTGCTTATTCTGTTGTCTATTTCAAGATTTAACCTGCCATCTTCACTAAAAAACTGTGCCTAAATAGCTAAAATATTTTACTTGTTCTATAGGATCTCCATTGAGAATGCAGCCGCAGTTTTCTATGCTCCTGTCTATTTTCATGGTTTTGGTCTTTTTATTGCTGATTTTCATGCAAAATTTATTACAACTGTTATTCAATTTAGTTACTGAATCCTGGAAACTTGCACTAGATGTGTTAAGGAATACAACACCATTTGCATTGAGCAAAGACCTAGGTTTGACATCTCCAATTCCAATATCAGACTTGATGCCACTTTCTTTCATAATGTGATGCATATGTAGATGATGAATAAGAGTGGAGATAATACGCATCTTTGTCTTACCCCTGATTTTACATCAAACCATCTTTCTGTATTTCCTTCAATTCTAACCGCTGACAACTTAAATACAGACTATGTATTGCTCTGTATAATATTCCATTCACCTCATATAATTGTAGTGTTTTGAAAAGCTTCTCTCTGGGCAACTTGTTGTATGCCTTTTCTAGATCTAGAAAACTTAAGTACAGATCCTTGTCATATTCCCACAATTTTTCAACTATTTGTCTTAAACTCAAAATTTGATCTTGACAACCTCTATTTGGCCTGAACCTAGCTTATTCTTCTCCGAGTTTCTCTTCCACAATCTTTCTCAACCTCTTTTCAAGTATGCTTGCATAAATCTTACTTGAAACATTTAGTAGAGAAATTCCTCTGTAATTCTCACATTCAGTTTTATTCCCCCTTTTTTTTTATAGATGGGTACTGTGAGCTCTATTCCAATCATTTGAAATTAGACCTTCTGACCAGGGCCTCTGAATTATGCAGTATAGCCACTGCAAAACTTCTACCATACTTCAGCATTACTAGTATACCTTTCCACATTTTTTTTTGATGGCTTTTTTTTCCTACCTCAATATGTACTCCTCTTTGCATTTCTTTTGAAAATTTTCTAGCATGATTCTATCACTGCTTGGGGTTCATTTAACAGTCTTGCAAAGTAATCAATTCAGACATCTAGGATATCCCTATCTTCAGTTTTCATGTCACCTTTATCATCTTTGATTTCTTTTACAGTATTCTTTCCTCCATTTCTAAGCTTCTTCAATAGCCTTCAGAACATTTTGCCACCCACCTGATATTTATTTTCTATATTCTTCCTAATGTCTTTCCATGACTTTTTGTTTCTTTAGCTACTTTTACATGAAGCTTCACTCTCTTACATTTTTCTCTGTATTCTTTTAGGGAATCTGCTGACTTATTTGCTAGGAACTTTTGGTATGCGTTTTTCTTTTTCAGGATTGCTTCTTTAACTTTTTTTTTTCTGTCCACCATGGTGTTTTTATTTTTCTATCCTTGCAGACAATTTTACCACATACCTCCCTAGCTGAATCAATCAATGTCTTCTTCAGAGTTTGCTAATGAGATTCCAAGGTTTTGTTCTTGTTCTGAATCTGCTTCATTTTTCCTTCAATAATGCTTGTATAGTCGAGTCTACAATTTTCTTGTAAATGCTGCTCAACTTTAATTCGTTTTAACACTTTCTTACATACCGTTCTTTTCCATGTGATAATCATTTTTATCCCACTTAATACTAAGTAATGGTCACTTCCGATTTCAAATCCTCTGTACAGTCTTGTATCCTGAACCAGCCTTATAATATCATATCACTATCAACAATGACGTAGTCAATGAAGCTTTTCTTATTTCTTGTGTCTTCTCTCCATGTGAACTTGTGTACATCTTTATGTTGAAGCATGGTGCTAGTAATGACTAGTCTGTGCCCTGAACAGAAGTCCAGTAAATACTTACCATTATTATTAGCTTTGCCCTTTTTTTTTCCAAATTTTCCCAAAATGTTCCTATATGCTTGGTGGGATTCATTTCCTACTCTACTGTTCAGATCTCCAACAAGGACCTATTTTTTAATTTTCTTTATGTCAGCTGCCCGTTCTGATGACAAAAAAATTCCTCCACTACTTCCTTCGAAGAACCTTTTGTGGGACCATAGACCCAAAGTTTCATTGTCCATGTCCCCATTTTGAAGTTTGCCCACTTAATTCTACTTGCCACTGCCTTCCGATCAAGAAGTTTATCTTCATGTTTGGTATTGAATACTCAATTGAATATCGCTACTCCTTCCTTCCCTCAATCATTATTGCTTAAAAATAACATCCTATGCTTATTATTTAGTACGATCTCGCCTGTTTTTGTCCTCTTTGCCTCAGTAATGTTAATTATGTCAATGTGGTACTTTTCCACTTCTTCTGCAAGTTTGATTTCCTTTCCATTAATACTCCTTATATTTATGGTTCCTATCTGAAAAAACTTAAATGATTTTTGATGGGAAGAGAGAGAGAGAGAGAGAGAGAGAGAAAGAAGAGGATGAAAAAAAGCAAATAAAAATTAACAGATATGACTGAAAGAAGTTAGGAAATTTAGGTACCTAGGGTGCATGATTCAGGCTGCAAAAAAGAGACAGAGCTAGGATAACAAAAGCAAAATCAAATCTACAGGCAGTGGACAAGATATGGAAAAGTAAATCAGTAAGCCTTGCCATAAAGCTAAGACTGCTAGAAACATGCATATTCATATTCTGTACATCCCTTGAGGGTATATATCAGGAATTTGATGGTGATGATGATGACATTACTGTTTGCAATAAATGAATATGTCAGTTGGGCAACTTGCACTAGCTAAGTAATTATTACTTTAATTTTTATTCTAATTGATTGTTGTATAATTTTTTCTTCATTCCTATCCCCCCCCCCTCTCTCTTTCTCAAATTTATTAACGTATGAGGACAGAACTGATTATGCTATTTTTTGGACAACAGTCTATTAAGCTTGATACTGTTCTCACACACAGTGACTAATTGCCTGTTAAGTACAGTATTTTTCTGTTCAATGACATTGATGATGAAATGTCAAGTGTAAAAATTAATAAAATTACATTTATCCTCTACAAAATCATTAATAACCTCTTTATCATTGATAACCACCAGAGAAATTGAAGAATTATGCCTGTTCAACATTTGGCAACACATAAAAGATACCAGATCAATATTTAAGTTTTGTGATGCATATCTTCAAGATAATAGGTTCTTAGAATCCTGCCACTTAGCAGGAGCATATTCTAAGTTTCAATAAGCATAATATTCCTCATGGCTATGAATTAACTGTATGTCAGTATTACAAATTCTTGTTTGAAATTAGTTAATGGTATTTTTTTTTTTAGTTCAAAAGATTTGAATACAGGCAAAGAATTTCTACTTACCTGTTCTACTGTAGAAATGTTATTAACCTATATAACAAAACAGGGTTTCACATCTTTTTTTTTTCCCCAAAAAAAACATCTTAATTCAATAAGTAAATCACTTTTATAGTATTTTTTAATTGTTGATATATTAATGATAATAGCTAAAAAACTTGATATATATATTGTGTATAAAATGCTGCCCATGATTTTCATTTTGTATAGCTTCATAATTATATACTAAAATCTTTACTGATTTTTTTTTTTTTTTCCATATGAATATCTAATATCTATCAAGAGTTAGAGATGTTTTAAATTATCAATATTAACAAAAAGAAGTATTATAAATAGCATGGTATTCACTTCAAATAAAGTAAATAATTTCTAACTGAACATATTTATTTCACAAATCCAACATTAATGTTATGTGCTGCAGTATAGGCTAACAACGTCTTCAAGACACTGCTATTTTGCATTCTATCATAGATCAAGACAAAAGAAAATGTTACTTAAAATGTCAAAGAATACAATATTTAATATATATGTATGTTGCACATACAGTTAACCTCAATTAGTTTGGTAATAATGCATGTTTTTTTATTCCCTGACCATTTTGCATCTATATATAGGGGAGACCGGGTATGGTTGTCACATTTTTGTATTTTGATTTTTTACAAGTTATAACTGCAGGGAAGATGATTCAGACATACTTTAATATAAACAACCTACATCTGACTATAAAAAAATTAGTCCCATGGATAATATCAATAAAATTGGGAGAAAATTCACTTTATCTGTAGCAACTGTTTTGTGACAACCAACCCGTGCTTGGGTTGGTTGTCACACTATCTGGGGTTAGTTGACACACTATCTGAGGTTGGTTGATGATTGATCATACATTGATCAATTTCTGTATTGATATATTTCTTTAATGGTCCAAAAACAGACCGATCTAGCAGCTGTAAACAATGGGTGCAATGAAGTAGGAATGAAAGCATAACTATACCATTTTCTTTTCAAATTTTAGTCCTTCCAGAGACAGATATGATCCATGGTTATCTAGAAGCAGCAAACATGTTTTTTCTTTGATAGATTTAACATGATTATGAAAATGCTTCAAGGACTTGAAAAACAATTCTTCAGTCATCCATCCTGAAAGATTACTTCCACCTTGACAACCAGGAGGTCCATTTCTAATGAAGTAGTCTTTGAAGGGAACACAAAAAATGGTGGAACTGTGTTGCCTGTCCCAGACACAGCAACTGCTAAAGTAACAAGTGAACCTCTCTCTGCTGATTTGACTGCTTCGACTTGCTTATTATTTACATTATGTCTGTTGAAACTAGTTGCATGTGTCAAGCTGGTTGCTTCGGATGATCTTATTGATAATTTACTATGCCGCTACATAAATGCTGAAAACCAATCAGCACCAGCTTGTTTATTACTCTCCCAGCTCTGTGATATTGTTAAATACCACATTATTTCATATGCAATCTTTCAAACTTCCATTGGACTGAGACCAAAATATATGTCAAAGGCTTGGAGGAGATAGGCCTCCAATTAATTTTCTAATTCATCGGATAAAATTTGCCGATTGCTTTTATATCCTACGATAGTTATGGACTGTGTAATACTGTTGTTAATTTCTGTGTCCATAAATTTCTGGCAATATCACGCAAGAGTGAGGTAATTTATATTATAATCCTTTGCAACACTTGTTATTTTATTATTGCCTTTTTTTTACCTTTCTTGCTGCAAGTAGCATTAATTCCGAAGACACTTCACCTCTAGATGTCTTCTTTTTATAATTTTGCAGCATTATTATTAAAGCCTGTTGTAAAAAAATAAATAAATAAGATCACATGATACAGCAAGTTAAAGTGGGGTTGGATGTCAAATGTGACAAATAACCCCAGATGTTCTGTGACAACTTGACCTAAGCCGTTAAACATATTCTAACCTATCTACTCGTGTAATAAGGAGTTTAAAAAGTGCCAAAAATCATTAAGTTAAGTTAGAAGGAACTCTAAACCACGAGATTAAGTAGAAAATACTATAGTAGATGTTAAAAAAAAAAACAAGTACTTACTTGACAGAAAATAAACTGCAACAATTTACTTCAAACACACAAAAACAAACGACGACGCATCCTGTCTTCACGCAACTCCGCAGAGAAATGAGTGATTGTGGGGAGAGAAGGGATGTGTCTACGCATCTCTATGACATATTAGTATGTACCTATAGATTACAGTTTCTATGTTATAGCATTTGTAACAACCTACCCATGTGACAACCATACCCGGTCTCCCCTACAGGGTTATATAGGTACAAAATTGAAAATCCAAAATTTAGATCCAAAACTGGAACTGGGAACAGGATTTCCACAGTTTCTGGATGATACTGTAATATAATAATTCATGTACAAGTTTATTCCTTCTTCCCTTCTTTTTTGAGAAAAGGGATATAACTTACACACGAAATATTCTTTAATATATGATTATATAGCATTAAAACAACACGTGCACACACACACACACACATTATAAATAACATAAATTAAAAATTATATTAAAGACAAGTTTGTTATATGATATGTAATTAGGGTTTAATGCTTTATTATTATTGTTATTATTTTATTTTAAGATAATTCCACCTACGAAAGGTATGCAAAGATGTTTTATATTACAGTAGAAATGTCGCTGAGATAAGGGTAAAAGAATCCAGAAATCCTACCCTAGAGAACCAAATGTGGTCTTTTTCATGCCATTTCTAGTTCCCAATAAGCAGAGTGGTGGTCGAATGTAGAGACATAGTTTAGCAGATGCTTATCTAACCAGCAATAGCCAAAAAGTATGTGAATTTCTAATGCCTCATATTACCTGTACCTTACAAAATAGAAATATTTTGGGCAAGGTTTATTAAATGAAAAAGAGAAGTACAATGTACTGACATCAGCAAAACTGTTGGTTGAATTTTCAGATAACTGCAGAATCCCTGATATACAGAAGGAAGAAAACAGGAAAAAAATGGGTCCTGTGACATTTCAGAAGTTACTGCAAAGTTTGAGGATAAAGTCGATCCATCTATTATCATATGTAATGTGCAAACTAGAAAAAAAACCCAGCAACTAACTACAGAAATCAGAGAATAGGCCATAAAATGCAAGATTATTTAGGCACTAAACCTGATATATATGAGGGTGCACTGAAAAGTTGTGATAATCACCATGAAGGAATTGAGGTAGAACCATGTTTTTTTTTTTATGCTGAGCCCATACACGAGGTTGGTTGATCAACCTATAGTACGTTAGTACCGTGTATGGGAGGTGGGTTGGGAAAGAAGGTACTTGTTCACGTTTGATTCGAATGACTGTATATCGTATTCCCTGGGGAACAACACAACTGTTCCACAGCACAGCAGTTGCAGGGGATAAAGGAAGAGGAGGAGAAGAAACTTGTTCTGTGGGTTTCAAGGTGCACCGTGAAGGGATGTTGAGCAGCAGCTGCATGTGTTCCAACGAGCTTAGTACTAAGTGGGGGAACTTACACATTATTCTACATATTCCCCACAAAATGTTATACACTTGTTACAATGCTACCTGCATCATTTGCAAATCCTCTTCCTTTATCCCCTGCAACTTTTCAATGATATTTTTTCACTGACAGTGATATAAGCAAGATAATCCACCATTAATTGTTAGTTGCAAAATCCATAATGGTGATCGCTTATTATATTAGTGGTTTCCAAGTAGCGTGGAACAGTGTAGAAGCTGACTGTTCATGAATTTCTCCATTACATTAGCAAGAAATGGAATGCGAGTAACTGGATGGTATTTTGATGGTCAAAAAATGTATTATCCTTCACAGAAATATGCTGAATATAGCTAATATGAAAGTTGAAGGGAAAATAAAATGGAATAGGAGAGTAGTTTTATACCTTCCCGTTTTTATACGCTTCTATTCCACATCTGATATTATTGAATCCAACTTCTGCCTCATGTTTTATAATACTGCCAGATCAGATGATTCTTCAACCTCTTGTCTCCTGTGATTCTGTCCTGCACCTCTTCGCTAATCCAAGGATGTCATGATGGTATCGCTCCATCTCCTTACAAAGTCAGTCAAGTTTTCCAGGAGAAACATTCCATGTTCCTAATGGTAGTTTGTGTCTTGTTGGTTTTAATTTTATTGCACTTTTTTGGTAGCTAACTTATCAATCTAACCTCCAATTGCTCAGTTGGGTATGTGGACCTTGTTTATCCAGGCAACATCCAAGCCAGCATGCTGTACTTTTCAACCACCCCTAACATGGGGAACAGGTGCTGTTTGCAGCTGCCCACTATGGATCAAATGATGCTGTTGCCTGTTGATTTGCAGGAGGTATTTCGTTTCCCTATCTGCAACCCAGGGATGTGTCCTCTAGAGGTTTCAGGCTCCACCGTATATTATCAAAATTAAAATCATCCATGATGATTACACTTTCCAAGTTGCCTATACATTCCCTGGCTTACAACAACATCCAACTAAATATTTCTTCCCATCAACTTCTATGTTATGTTTATAATCCTAAAGAGGAGGAAACTAGAAACAGAAATGCACACACTCTACAAAGAATTACAAGAAACTCTAGATAAAATGAAACTTACAGAAATGGTCATTACAGACAGAGATTCAAATGCATGAATTGGGAACCAGATATCAGGAATATGCCAAGGATTTAATGAACCACTGCAACATAAAAATGTGATTAAATTACTGAAGGTTTGTAGAGATGAACTGAGAATAAACAACGCATTCCTCCAACATAAAGAAAATCATAAAATAATATGGAGAAATCCCTTAGGAAACTTATCTGCAATAGACTACATAATAACAAATAGAAACATTAGACCTTAAGAAATGACTGATATCTGAGTTCTAACATCAGCTGATGCAGGAAGTGACCATACATTACTTATTAAAAAAATTAAGATTACAAGGGAAAAAAAAATTCCATTCAGGTTGAACTGTTACAGGAAGAAAGTATTAAAACATCAAAGAAGAGAAGTTCAACAAAAACCAAGAACTGAATCAAAGATGGTAATCTTTAACAATAATATTAAACAAGCAGCATATGAAGTCTTAGGAGAAAGTTGGAAATAAAAGGAAAAGATTCACTCCTTGGTATTCAGAAGAGGTTAAGCTTTTGGCACAAGAAAAAAAAAAAGAAATCCTTTCACAGCATATCTACCAGATAAATCTAATGAAGAAAAGTATAACATATACAAAAGCTTAAGAAATGAAACAGGTAATAAAATCTTGGTAATTTTTGAAACAAGGATTCTAGGATAACTATTCAAAACAGCTCTAACATGACATTCATTCTGCACAGAAGCAAACATGGAGATTAACTGGAAACCAAAAACTGAAGTATGTGAGTATATAAACATACACAAAAATGTTTGGAAGAACACTTTACTAAATTGTATGAAGATGAAGAAAAATAATCAATGTCATAAACTCATTCTCTTTATTCCTAATGCTCCTATCATTTATCTGAAAACCTAATATAATGAAAGCTTAGAAATAACATCACAAGTAAACAGAAAACCTTTTATATAAAGTCAGATATAGAAAGATATAAAGTCAGATATAGAAAAAGAGCCAGAAGAGACAAAATATAGATTAAAACATGGAGGAAAAGAAATCTTTCACTCAACTATTAATAAAAGTGTTTTCTAAAAACAAATACCAGACGAACAGAGAAAAAAATATCAGTGCCAATTTCTACAAAAGGAAATAAAAGCAGATCCAAATAATTATCTATTACTAACCACCTTGGTACAAAATCGATATCTATACAAAACTTTAATCTCTAATATTAAATGATGAAGAAGGCTTCTGATTAGGAAGATCCTGTACTGATTTAATATTTGCAGTGAAACAACAAATAAAAAAATCAACAGAACATAACGTACAGGTTTATATGAGTTTTGCAGATCTACAAGTATGAAGAATGAGTTGAGGAGGATTGATGAAGAGATTAGGAGGCTGGAGAGGCTCGTTAGTACAAGGAGAACAAGTTTATGTGTGAGAGAAGAGCATGAGAGAGCAAGGGAAAGAGGAGGGCAACAAAATGGGAGAGACAGGGGAAGACAGGAAATTAGAGAAAATTGGGAGAGAGTGTGTGTGGAAGCAAGGAATAGAGAGATAAAAGGAAGGACAGAAAGTGGGAGAAAAAGGAGAGAGAGAGAGAGAGAGAGAATGGAAGCAGAAAAAGTCAGTGAAAGAAGAATGAATGAATTTGTTTGAAGTATCATAAATGGAGATTCAACGATTCAGGGTGTGTAAAGAGTGCCAGAGGATTGTTTGCTAGGTGGAATGATAGAGTGTGGCACTGGTAATGAAGCAAAGTAAAACTGTAGAGGAGATGATAGTAATGGTTGGTATGAATGATCTGAGAGGTTGCCTGAATTGTCTAGTAGAAATATATTGGGGGGCGGGGAGATAGTAAGTTTCCCTGGTATGATAATGCTGAGCAGAAGGGAAGAGCAGAGATGATGGTGAGAATGTGTAGTAAGAGAGGTTCAGAATACATAGAAATGTGGAGTACATCTGAAGATAGAAGAGAGCTATATGCATGAGAAGAATTACATTTGAATGCAGAAGGATGCAAGCATTTAGAGAGACTGTTGTTTTCTGGGGAAATGAGTGTGTCAAAGCAGAGAAGCTAGAATTGCAAGTCGAATGCAGCAGAGATGGCTTCATGTGGGGATAGCAGTTTGAGAAATGAGAAGGTGTACACTATATTGCAGAGTCAGGTGAAGTACGAGGAATGCAAGAAGTAATAATGGCTATAAGAATAATGGCAATGCACTGGTTTTTCTGTCTACAAATGTTAGGAGCATTAGGAATAAAGGGAATGAGTTTGTGGCATTGATTAACTCAATCTCTCCAAAGATTGTTGGTATAAGTGAAACTTGGTTAACTGAGGAGGATGTTCTAACAAGGATAGAAATTGAAGACTGTAACATATTTTGGCATGATAGGGAAGGTAAACATGGTGGTGGAGTTTTACTATTGATAAGGGATCAAATGGGTCCTCTAAGGGTGAAGAATCACAGTGGAAAAAACACTAATGGCTTTGAGAGTATATGGTCTGAGATAGATGTTTATAAGACAATTTATTCAATGGGATGTTGCTATAGACCAGGGAATATAGATGGTGATAAGAAGGAAATGTTTAGGTATAGTTTGGCAAGTGCAAAGCGAGTAATCATTATGGGAGACTTCAATTGAATTCATGTGGAATTATAAGGCAGGCAACTCTCATAAACTTAGAAACCAGCTTGCAAACAGTAGAATGAATGAAAAATTTAAAGGAAAGAAGTCAGAAGTGCATAGAAGACGCTTAAGAAAACATTGTTAACAGCAATAGCAGATTGTATACCCTAAGTGAAAAATGGATGACTAGAGAAAATTAAACAGGATTGCAGATGAGAAAAAAAATTAGAACACTAGAGGAGATTGGCACTGTAGTCCAAGGAAAATCCCAAGGAGTTTTTTTTGCTATGTGGCATGGAGGAGGAAAACCGATTGTGGATGGATTACCTTGCTAGATGGAGATAGGACTTAGGTGACCAATGCAGATTGACATAGTTGAGACATTTAATGACTACTTTATTAGAATGTTCCATCTTTGTACTGCAGACTTTATTCATAGAGGGATAAGAGTACTACATGACAAGTTGGTTTTAAATTGCAACGTATGAGTTTGGATATCAGGTTAATGGATTGGTAACTAGCTTTCTGATAGATATCAGAGTTGTATATGGAAGAGCAGTATTGGGAAGTAGGAAAGTTATAAGTAGAGTTCCACTGGGTTCAGTACTGTTCCATTTTTGTCCATGATATTGTCACAAGACTACAGAGAGATATTCAGTTGTTTGCAGATGATGTGAAACTTGGAAAGGTTATTAGCAAAATGTATGTTTTGGTTCTTCAAGTGGATCTGAATGAAAGGTAGACAAAAGAATGAGGATGTCATTAAATTGTAATATACTGATCTTTAATTGACCATGATTTATAAACATCTTATACCAAAAAGTTTTGCCGACAAGACTGTCCATCTTCTTCAGGGCTTATAATGGTAAGAGAAAAAAAAAAACTCAAA
Source organism: Typopeltis vanoorti (assembly GCF_054136105.1). NCBI lineage: Eukaryota > Metazoa > Arthropoda > Arachnida > Uropygi > Thelyphonidae > Typopeltis > Typopeltis vanoorti. The sequence continues at coordinate 148,686,975 of NC_143551.1, forward strand.
GTGGCTAGTACAGAGAAAACGGAGTAACACTATCGTATAAATTAAACATTAAAACAGAATGCGTAACATTACATGCATGGAGCGTGTTGTATTAGTCACTATTATGAGAGTATGTTCTGCAGTTTTGAGCGAAATAATTTCGCTCAAAACTACAGAACGTGCTCTCATAACAGTGACTAACACAGCACGCTCCATACATGTAATGTTATTTTGCTCAGAACTAAAGAATGTGCTCTCATAGCAGTGACTAACACAACACGCTCCATGCCTGTAATGTTATTTTGCTCAGAACTAAAGAATGTGCTCTCATAGCAGTGACTAACACAACACGCTCCATGCCTGTAATGTTATTTCGCTCAAAACTACAGAACGTGCTCTCATAACAGTGACTAACACAACATGCTCCATGCGTGTAATGCTATGCATTCTGTTTTAATGTTTAATTTATATGATAGTGTTACTCCGTTTTCTCTGTACTAGCCACTTTGAGTTTTTTTTTTTTCTCTTACCGTTATAAGCCCTGAAGAAATCGGACAGCCCCGTCGGCAAAACTTATTGGTATTAGATGCTTATAAATCATGGTCAATTAAAGATCGATATCTTACAATTTAATTATATGTTTATGTTTGAATGACCAAATATAACCTAAACAATGAATGAGGATGTCCAATTAAATGTAAGGTTTTGAAATTTGAGATCCACGGATGGAATGTTTCATGCTCACTTGGTAGAGTTATACAGGAAGAAGTGGAGGAAGCAAGGGATCTTTGGGTGACATAGTTGTGAAGTCATCTCAGAATTACTGCAAGAGGAGATTAACTGTGAGAGATAAAAGAGTGGTGGTCCCATTGCATAAAGCTTTGATCAGACCACATTGAAGTAACCTGGAGACTGATAACAAAAAATGATAAGGACTGTACAAGGTTGATTTTATGGATAAATTGACAGCATGTAGACTGCAGAGTTTAGTGAATAGAAGACAAAGGAGAGCAGGGATATGATTGAGACATTTAGGCAGCTGAATGGTCATTATAGAATTAATGCAAAAGGAAGTAGCAACTAAAAGGGTAAGAAGTAAGTTTTTTTTCATGGAGAGTGGTAGAAACATGGAATGCATTGCCTGGGAGGGTGGTGAAGGTGAAAATGGTGGATGAGATTAAGGGTGGTACAACAGACTTTGTATTGACTCGTGTTGACTTCCCATGATGAGTCTTGTAACTCCATAGATGTCAAGAAAATAATAATAATACATAAAACATTTAGTAATATAAAAGTACAAGATATTGTAAACATAATAGTGAAAATAAAAATGCAGATAGTAAAGCATATTAAAAATATTCATACAAATAATAAACATGCAATAAGGTACTACAATAATGAAACAAAAGAAGTTGAAATAAAGAAATTAATTAGACAAAGTCATTCATTAAGTCCTCTACTATTTTAATGAGTGAAATAATAACAAAACTAAAAGAAAAGAAGTTCTATGGAATAAAAATTTATAATAATGTAGTAAATCTAATTTGCTATGCAGATCAGATGACATAGTAATGGTAGCACACACACACACACACGATAACTCACAATAAAAAATATTTCATTTCCAACAGATTTGCCAAAAATATAAAATGGATATATATATATTTAAAAAAAAAAAAAAACCACTTGCATTTAGTGGGAAGCCAATCAGGTCTAAGCTAGAAATAAACAGAAAAATAATTGACCACGTGATAAATTTTAAATACTTAGGAATTCAGATTAGTTCAGAAGGCATAACAAGATATTTTTGGACGTTTAACTAGAACAATGTGAAAAAATAAAAATCTAAATATTACAACTAAGAGAAGTATAATAAGACCAGTAACTTATGCACCTGAAAGAAGAGATGAAACAATTAAGTTCAAATAGTTAAAACTCTTAGGAAAATTATGGAAAAAACAAAATTTTATATGATCAAAAATGAAGAAATGTATAAAAGTGTGCTGTAATTACAATGAATAAATGACTAATATAAACAGAAAAAAGGGATTGGCAAAAGCATATCAACAAAAAAGAAAATAATTACAAACTGAAAAAATGGAAAATAAAAATAATGAAAAAAAATAAAAAAAATGGAAACCAAGTACTAGAAGACCATAAAAATGGTGGAATGATGAATTGCAACAAACATTGTAATTGCCCAAATAAACATTGACCACAAAAGGATTCTAAGACTTAAAGTGGAAGATGAAGTAGATCAACCACTGCTACTATTTCCTCCTTGCAGAGACATAATTCTCCTGCTATCATCAATAGCACTCTCCTTCCCTCCCTAAACTTGCAAAAAGCATCATATCCCTCCACTTTTACTGTCAGGAAATCATCCTCATCCAACCATGTTTCACTTATTCCAACAATTTTTGAGTGAAAAAAAAAAAAAAAACTATTAGTGTGCAACCAACAATTTTGCCTCCTTTATTTCTGATACTCTTGGCATTCATAAAACAAACACAGCAATTCACTTTTATGTCTATAATCAGTCCTACCCCATGCTACCTGTAATTTCTCCACATCTGCCAAGAGAATGTGCGTGTGTATGATTATGTCTATAATCATCTTTATCACTTCTTACCCCATGTATCTTCTCAAATTCAACTAGACCATCATCATACACATGCACATTCACTACTGCTTCCAACATGCACTCTCCTTATGTCACTCCCAGGTCTGCCCAAAGTCCCTGTTTCCTTGTCCATCTTGCATTCTATTCTCTCATCCTTATCTCACACACTGCAACTACTCTTTCTATTCACAAGCATTTCAGCATTACCTCTGTAACAATACATCTGACCTTTCACATCACCTCTTACTTCCTCTGAACTCTTATTCACATCACATACTACACTTCTTGCAAAAGTCTCACCAATTGACCTATGCTAGATCCATTTAAATGCAATTCACTTTTGTGCAATTTCATTTCATCATTCCCTCAAATGCATCCTACACATCTAACTGTACTTCTTTCTCCTCTTTCTGTTCACCATTCCAAATCGTTATTGTCAACACAATGACAACTTTTCATACCATGCTGTTATCTTTCACTCTCCTCAATAACCTCCTAATATTCATCTTCACATTTTCCTTCTGTTCAACCAAATCATTTATTCCCACCACCACTAGTTCTCTTACTCATATATGTCTCATATCCATGTTCATCCTCTCTCCTATAAAACAGATTCTGTGCACTCTTTCCTTCACCCACAGCCTTAATGAGGGAATTCTTTTCTAACTTTTCATTAGTATCCATCATGCCTAATCTCATTATGCATATATTGCATCTCATTTTTTACCATGATCAATTCATTCATCAAATCTTGCATTCTATTCACTAAACATTTGTTCTCTTGCTAGCAATCACTTTTCTTCTATCAATTTGTACTCTCTTTTGTTCCTGCATCCATGCTTACTTCTGTTTCATCATTCATACTCCATCACTACAACCAAACTTGCTTTTATTCTGTTGGTCTCTTTCACGATTACAATCACATTCATAACCTATTTTCTCTCTCACTTTCTCCCTAATACTACTGACAATTGTACACTCTTCACTACTGCCTTTTGCCCATTGCCTAACATTCACTCCTCATTCCTCCCCCCCCCCCCTATTTGCTGATACATTGTAGTCTATTTAAATATTGCACTTTTTGCTGATCTATTTCTCCATTCAGTCTCTGTACATGTTCCACATTTTTCCATACATACATACTGCACTAACAACAATGAGCATACAAGAAAAAGCATGAAATGAATTTAGAAAAGAAAAGAAAAAAACTATTATAAATGCTATTTATATTTTTACATCATTTTATATTATATATTTCATTTTGATAATGTGCATAACCATAAAAGTCTTTGTTTCTTTTTAAATTATAAATTTAAAAAGAAACAAAGCTGAATATTTTAGAATATTCAGCTTTGTTCAGAATATTCAGAATATGCTGAATATTTTAGACAGAATCAAATATTTTATAAAGGATACAGTTTCTTCATTTTTTTTTAAATTGATTAGTTAATGTCAATAAATATATCATACTCAACAAGAGATTTTAGTTTTATTTACAAGCACATTTTTTTTTGCACATGAAGTATTTTCAAGAGTTCTTAACATTCCAAACAAAGAAGTATTCGTCTGTAGTTGTATTTATAGCTTTCATCATAAAACTTGACAACAAGAGTTAGGCCATCACCAGTAAAAACATCAGTTATAAGCTTTGGACAAATAATTTTTTTCTCCATGGATTATGAGAATCCTTTCTTTTAATATTACAACCATGTTAAGAATAATTACTTTAATGTCCCAATGTTTCGACCATCATATTAAAGTCATTATATGTAGTATAGACAAATACATACAAATTCCTATTAATAGTTTTAATGCAGCAATAGTGGTGGCCTAATCAATAATTTAACAAAAGTGTTTGTTATATTAAAGTTAAGATCCTGGATTACTAGTCCTAATAATAACTTACAAAGAACTCTTAGAACAAAAGGGTATGCAGGTAGAATTCTGAAATTCTGATTGACCACCCTAATCATAGCAACATGAAGCTTTGACTAGCTTGTCTTTGTATTATTATGTGTATACTCCAGATGATGACCTTACTAAGAACGTAGAAATGTAGAGAAATTAAAGTAATTATTCTTAACATGGTTGTAGTCTCCATAATTTTTCAATATTTCAAATCATATTTTATGCAAAAAGTACACAACATCATCCCTTTTAGAAGTAGATTGTATATGTGTGTTATTGATTAAATGTGACGTAATTGATTAAATTTATAGAGGGTGATTAAAACAATTGCCAAAAACTTCAAAGGCATATTATACACCTCAAAACCAAACAACAAAAAAAAGGTCCTAATAAGCATGGAGTCAGAATCCTTGCATTTCTGAAACACATTCCTTTGTAGTTAGCACAAATGTCAACAACAACAACAAGCATGCATAGCAACTCAATCATGGAGATATGAACAACCAGAATCACATGTAAGATGTACCTGGAATTGCATTCAGTCTGAAAAGTTCAACCTAAGGAAGTGGGGCAGTTGCTATTTATTTACTGTTCCTAAGTCATACATCAATATTCTGTAATGGAATGTAAGTTTGCATTTACTGAATTTTTGAGGACATTAGCTTTACCACAAGGCTTTCCCCCAGTCATCAAATTCCTTGTTCTCAAATGTTCACCTGCCTTCATCACCACTTTTGCGAGTGTGGTTCAATTTCTGTGTGCACCAGGAATTGAAGTAAGGAAACAAAGAACTATGTGGGAACTATCCTGAGATTTTATATTTATAAGGTAAAGCTAATGTCCTCAAAGCACCTTGTGGCAACTTGTTTTGGTAAAATACATAATGAGCTCTGCATTACTTCATCCTTAGCATTTTCAGGTCTGGCTCCCGCTGAAGAGACCTCAATAAAGGTTGAAACCAGTATGGGTTGTGACCACTGCCTTTAATGTTTAGCATCATACATCTCTGCAAGGGGATGTGCTTTACATTAAGGGAAGAATACTAAGGAAAGTGATCAGATCTTTATCCACCTTTACCACGAGTTGCCTTGGACTCTACTTGCAGGCACAAACTCGACTTTCTTGTCTGTTTGTTTACTTGGGAAATAGGATTAAAAACCAAGTTTATATAAAATTACTTGGTATCTTGAATACATAATATACCCAAGTTAAAAAACTTTCTACACACACATACCTCATTTTTTATTTATTTTTTTAATAAGTTAGGAAATTTACTGATATTTTAGTTATCTTACATTAGCTACTTAGGTAGTGCTTTTTAGAATTGTATGTTAATATTCAATTGGCATTATGCATTCTTATACCGAAGATGCCTATGATACTTAGGCAAAAATTCTACACTAATAAAAAATATATTACATGAGTTTATATCTGGTATTCTAATTATTTTAGATATACAATTACTAATGCTCTCAATTCTGATCTCTTTGCTATATATTTCAATGGGGTGAGGATAATGACAATCATGTAACTTCAATTCTATCAAAACTCAATCCTTTCTAATCTTTTACAAGAAAGATTTCACATCCCTTACCCTAATTTTCAATAATACCCAGATATTCAAACCAGATCATATTTCCCTGCTGGGCTGGCCTACACCTCCAGCCTTTCCTGACATACACATCTCATCCATAGCTTCTGCAACTACTTAAAAACTTTTGTGTACTTTTTTGCTCAAGGCACTACTTCTCGCCTGTACAGCTGCTAATTCTACAAATCCCAAATCCATCCAACCATGGAATACTGCTCAAACATTTTCAAGGTAGTGCACCAGAATCCTTCCTAAGATTGTTTGATGCTATCCAGAAGAGGGCAATTTTAATAGGGAAACCCATTCACAGCTGAAACTTATATTCCTTGATAAAGAAATAGTGAGAGAGTTGGTACCAATGGAAAGAGGCAGACAGAATACAACAGCAAACAAAGAAACTTGTTTGGAAAGATTGGAAATAAATTGCAAATGAGTGTTGACTGGCAGCTGCTCTTGTTCTTACTGTTCTGGGAGAATGATAATGATGGCCACATCATCAAAGCACTGTTCATGAAAGTATCTGTAGGCATAAGGTGAAAAAAAGAATAACACTTAGGAAACATATAAGATGTCCATTTGGAACAATATCCTAAAACCCACCCCAACTCAACATCACAAAAGTTCAAGATCGGTACTATCAACATAAGAAGCCTGAATGGCAAAGAAATGGAACTAGCAGAAGAGGATAAGTACCAGATCAACATAATAGAGGTGATTGAAACAAAAAAGGCAAAAACTGGTGAGATGTTTCTGAGCAATAAATATAAAATGTTATATTCAGCAATGACAATTAAGGAAAAGAAGGAGTAGCCATAGCATTCAACACTAAATATGAGGTTAATCTTCTTGAATGGCAGGCAGTCTCAAGTAGAGTAATGTGGGCAAATATCAAGAATGGGGAACTGGACAATGAAACTTATTTATGCCTATGGAGCCACAGAAGGTTCTACTAAGGAAGAAGTGGAGGAATTTTTTGAGACTTTAGAGAAAGCAACTGACACAATGAAAAAGGAAAAGTTGGTCCTTGTTGGGGATCTAAATAGCAGAGTAGGAAGTGATTGTCAGACATACAAAAATGTTTTGGGAAAATTTGGAGAAAAGAGCAAAGCTAATAATAATGCAAATACTTGTTGGATTTCTGCTCAGGACATGGATTGGTTATTAACACAATGTTCCAACATAAAAATGTGTATAAATTCACATGGAGAGAAGAGGCAAGGAATAAAGTCTCATTGACTATGTTATTGTTGAAAGTGAGGTTCTCTCACTGGTGCAGGACTAGAGTGTACAGAGGATTTGAAATTGGAAGTGATCACCATTTAGTCTTGAGCAGGATAAAATTGAATTTCATATCGAAAAGAAGAACAAGTAAGAAAGTTCTAAAGTGAATAAAAGTTGAGCAGCTCTCAGATGTGAGCTGTAGACTAAAATACACAAACATGACTGAAGAAAACATGAAAGAGTTTGAGAACAGGAACCAAATCTTGTAGATTCAGTGGCAGCCCTGAAGAAAAAACTAACTGATTCAGCCAGAGAGGCATGTGGTGAGGTTTCCTGTAAGGATAGAAAAATCAGAACTCCTCCATGATGGACACAGGAAGTTAAAGAGGCAGTGAAGGAAAAAGAAGAAAGCATATCAAAAGTTTTTGGCAAATAAGTCAGCTTGTGCTCTTAGAGAATACAGAGACAAATGTAAGAAAGCTAGACACTGTAAAACTAGCTAAACAAAAGTCATGAGAGGACTTTGGGAAGAACATAGAAAATAAATATCAAGAAGGTGGAAAAATATTCCGGAGGTTGTTGAAGAAGCTTAGAAATGGAGGAAAGAGTGCTGTAAAAGGAATTAGAAATGATAAAGGTGACATGAAAATGGGAGAAAAAGATATCCTTGAAGTATGGAGTAATTACTTCGAAAAATTGCTAAATGAAACAAGCAGTGATGACAGCACAATGGTAAAAAACACTGACCAGGCATGCAGTCAGGTACATATCCATACTTGAAGGAGAAAAAGGCATCAAAAGCCTGAAATGTGGAAAGGCAGCAGGAGTAGATGATATTCGACCAGAAATGCTCAAGTATGCAGGTATAAAAGTCTTACAGTGGCTGTACTGCATAGTTCAGAAGGCCTGCACAGAGGGATGAATTCCAGATGATTCGAGTAGAGCTCTCATAGTACCCATATATAAAAAGGGAAATAAAACCGAATGTGAGAATTGCAGAGGTATTTCTCTACTGAGTGTTCCTGGTAAATTATATGCAAGTATACTTGAGAAATGGTTGAGAGGGATTGTGGAAGAGAAGCTTGGTGAAGAACAAGCTGGATTCAGGCCAAATAGAGGCTACCAGGATCAGATTTTCACTTTACAACAGATAGTTAAAAAATCATGGGAATATAACACAGATCTGTATTTACGTTTCTTAGTCCTGCAAAAGGCGTATGACTAGGTGCCAAGAGAAAAGCTATTCAAAACGCTACAGTTATATGGTGTCAATGGAGCATTATATCAAGCAATACTTAGTCTTTATTTGAGTTGTAAGTCAGCAGTTAGAATTGAAGAAAGTACAGAAGGTGGTTTGATGCTAAATTTGGTGTCAGACAAGGATGTACATTATCCCCTCTGTTATTCATTAACTATATGGATCACATTATGAAAGAAAGTGGTATTAAACCTGATATCAAAATTGGAGATATTAATGTCAGCTCTTTGCTTTATGCAGATGAGTTATACTTCTAAATAAATCCACTACAAGTCTGCAAGATTCCCTGACTAAACTGAATAACTGTTGTAATAGATATGGTATGAAGGTCAGCATTAAAAAGACAAAGAAAATGAAAATAGGCAGAAACATTGAAAATATCAACTGCATTGTGAATGTTAGAATTGAAGAAAGTACAGAAGGTGGTTTAATGTTAAATCTGGTGTTAGACAAGGATGTACATTATCCCCTCTGTTATTCATTAACTATATGGATCACATTATGAAAGAAAGTGGTATTAAACCTGATATCAAAATTGGGGATATTAATGTCAGCTCTTTGCTTTATGTGGATGATGTTATACTTCTAAATAAATCCACTACAAGTCTGCAATATTCCCTGACTAAAGTGAATAACTGTTGTAATAGATATGGTATGAAGGTCAGCATTAAAAAGACAAAGAAAATGAAAATAGGCAGAAACATTGAAAATATCAAATGCATTGTGAATGGAGAACCTATAGAACAATTAAAACATTTCAGCTACTTAGGCACAATTTTTAGTGAGGTTGGTACTCCAGGAGATTGACAGGCCAGGGACTTGAGAGTGTTGGAGGGGGCACATTGCAAAAGTAGCTAAATCAGCTCATCAACTCACTTGGTTGTTGAAAAATACCTTGACAAGCAGAGACAAGCAAGTTAATGTACCTCGGTACTGAGCCTTGATAAGACCTCATTTCGACTACTGTGTCCAGATTTGGTCACCTAGGTTCCTTCTTGATGGGGAGGAGGTGGAGAGGATCCAGAGGCAAGTGACAAAGATGATAGCAGGTCTATAGAATGAACCATATGAGAACAGGTTGAAGATTTGTGGGTTGTAAAAATTAGTTGATAGGCAGAAAAGGGGAGATATGATTGAGACATTCAAATTGCTAAAGGGTTTCTATAGGATTAATTCAGAGGATATTTTTGAGATCAGGACTGGTGGTGGGAGAACTAGGGGACACCTATGGAAGCTGGGCAAGAGTGTGGTTAGCAGGGGTGTTAGAGCTGGGTTCTTTACTTTTAGAGTGGTAAATGAGTGGAATAAGCTGCCAGAGTGTGTTGTGGGTGCTATGACAGTGAGTGAGTTAAAGGCAGGGTATGATAAATACTGTGAGAATTTCGTATAGTTGTGTGGACATGATGTTTAGGGCCTCCCTTGATGAGTCTAAGGACCCCCGTAATAATATAATAATAATAATAAAAATATGGAAATAGACAATAGAATCAACAAAGCTAGTATGGTAGGAAGTCAACTGAATAAATTTATATGGAATAAGAGAGAAATTAGTCATAACACTATTTTAACTACATACAAGACAGTATTCAAGCTAATTTTAACTTATGGATCTGAGAGATGGGTCAGAAGTAAAACACTTGACCAAAGACTAGAGACCTAGAGACCACAGATATGAGAGTCCTGAAAAAGATTAGGGGCATGAACAGATGGCATCAATGGCAATATCATATTAAAAACGAGGATATTAGGAAAGAACTTGACATTGTCAGCATCCAGGAATGCGTTAGCAGAGCTAATCTCAGGTGGTATGATCACTAAAACAGAATGGGAGAGGAAAGATTAGCAAAACAAGTGTTCTCTGCCAGGTTGGCAGGAAAAAGACCCAGAGGAAGACCAAGATATAGTTGGATTGATACAGTAAAAAGTGCCTTAGAAGATAGAAATATAAGATCTGATAATGTTTTAGTTTTGATAGGTAACAGACTGATTTGGAGGAAAATTGTAGATAGGAAGTTAGTAATGATGTAATTTTTCATGTAGTACTATCATATCCTGCACATCCCTTGAGGGTATATATCAGAAATTTGATGATGATGATAAGATGTCCACTTTTCCAGAGAGTAGAGAGTAGCAGTGAAAGGAATGAATGAATGAAGAGAAGAAATCTGTTCTATGGGTATGGAGATGAACTGTGAGGAAGTGTTGGTTAGCTGCTGCACATGTTTGGATTTCATACAGAGTGGGGATGCTAGTGTCAGTTCTAACGAATAGTGACCACAGATGAAGAAGAAGAAGATTATAATATGGTTAACTGATGATCCCTCATAGATTCACTACAATCTCTCTCTCTCTTACTCAAAGATGTTCTGTTTTCACCTTATGCCTGTTCTACAGATACTTTCACGAACAGTGCTTTGCTGATGTGGCCATCATCATTCCCCAAAACAGTAAGAACAAGAGCAGCTGCCAGTTAAAACTCATTTGCAATCTAGTTCCAAACTTTCCAAATCAACTTCTCTGTTTGCTGTTGCATTCTATCTTCTGTCCATTGGTACCAACTCTCTCACTCTTTCTTCACCAAGGAATATGTTTCAGCTGTTTAGCAAAAATATCAACAGATTCCTCATTTTCTTTTTATCCATACATGGCACTGATATGCTCTAGGTCTTGCACAATCTTTTTGTGTGTGAACAGATGGAGGAAGAAGAATTATTGACTTTACTGCTCTCCATATTCTGAAGCTCGATTTCCTGCAGTCTAATTACTCAAGCAGGGAAGACATTTTTCTTGTTAATATCATGATTCATACTGGTTTCACTCCTCCAATTCTCATTAAGCTGGAAGAAATATCAAGTCACTTGCAATTAGCAATGTACGTTAAGTTAGTAAACTTAACACATCATCTAGCTATTGGAATTACTAGATAGTCCTCCTCCTTCTCCCAATCATCTCTTCCAAACCTCTTCTATCCTCCCAAACCATCCTCTTGGTTACTTATAACCTTGTTCGCATTTAATTAACTACAGAACATCTTTCACTCAGACATTCTCTAGCTTCATATCCTTTAGCACAACCATAATAGTATCAGATGTTTGTGAATATCTTTTAAATAGTAGATGAATTTCATTGTTCAGCATGATACTACCTTGCTTACTGAAGCATGAAGTGGATTAGACAAGTTCCACTTTGATCTATAGAGAAAGATTATTTAACCCAAAGATTTCCACATTTCATGTACTGATGCACAAAACGTGTGGCCTTAACACAGTGTGCCACTGCTTATAAACATCTAAAATGAGATAATTTTCACAAAACCTTAGCTGAAATCTCAAAAAACAAATTATTCAAACTACACTGCATGATTCCTTCAGTCACTTCTTCATTTGTCAAATATGAAATTCCAATGTCAGAGAAACCTAGAATCTCATTTCTGATCTACTATATTGGTGGGACTCATAAAAAATTAGATGAATTCCATGATTTCTACTACTCATTTCCATGTCTGATTATGCTTCTGTTCTCCAGAACTATACACCTGATCTCACAGAAGATCTTGCAAAAAGGAAGGTTTTTAATCCACACTGCACTCAAAACTCCAACCATTATTCAAGCCTTAGTTCTCTAACAAGTGTGACAAATAGGGAAAGTTAAGTGCCTCAAGTCACAAATGTCCCAATTTGTCATATCAGTCCAAGTCTATACATCTTTAAAAAAAAAAAAAAAAAAAAATCCAAATCTGACCTTGAAAAGGCCAAATGCAAACAGCTTATCTCCTGTTCAAATGGGTAGCTGAACTTTCTGGTCTCTTGCTCAGGCTATGGGGAGAAATTTCTTGCCCTCCACTGTTACAGAGTACGCTATAACATCACTCAAAGACAAGATTGACATTCTGGTCAGTCTTCAAATTTTCACAAGCAACCAAGGAAAATCACAACCTACAAATACTAAGAATAAATCATTACATGCCTCCACTACTGATCTTTTGCTAGAAGTCATTAAAAAATTCATTAATTTTTGTAGATAAACTTATACGTTGGTTACACATGACTAAATTTTTAGTATAAAAATTAAAAAAACTTTAATCAATACTTTCCTATATTTCAGCAATGTTACATTGCCATCTTCTGGGAACATAAAACTATGATATGTGCACGCAGGCACTAACAACGAGCAAATGAGGCTGAAGAAGGCAACTAGCATTGGTCCTAGAGTCCTAAAGGTGCCCCCTAAAGGCTAATTTGGGTTGTCTTGGCTGTTGGGATGATGTTCTAAGGATGAAAGCTTCCCAAATTTGTTGAGATTTGGGAAGTTTTTTTTATAGACGAGGCTGATTCCAGGAACAATCTTTCATATTTATATTTTTTGTATTGGTGCAATAAAGTGTCTTTCTTCCAGCGTATTCTGTGGTAGGTATCTAGTGCATGGTCTGCAAGTTCACCAATACAGCCACTCAGAAACTGGATGTAGTCTTTGTGTTCGGATATCCTGATATTAGCTGTCCTGCCTGTCTGGCCGTAGTAGGACAGTTTACAGCTGCAAGAGACCTGGTATACTCTAGGTAGGTCTAGGGGAAGTGGCTGGTCTTTGGTAGAGCAGATAAGGGATGCCAATTTCTTATGTGGTTTGTAACAGGTAGTCAGGTCATATTTTTTTAGGCTTTTTGTGAGCTTTTCAGACATGCCCCAGATATAAGGAATGGTGATAGATTTATTGTAATCTTTGTTAAGGGGGGGGGGGGAGGGCTGTGGTTAACTGGTTTTAATATTTTCTGGATTTTTTTTGGGTTGTAGCCATTGGCAAAGAAGGTGTTAAGGATATGATTAAGTTCAGTAGTTGGGGCACTGTTGTCTGAAGAGATTAATTTAGCCCTGTTATATAGGGTTTTTATAATCCCATACTGTTGTGAGGGTGGGGTGAATTGTTGGTGAATGTATGGGTTGGTTTACTGTAAACAGAGAAAGACAGGATCCATCAGGCTGGAATGTAATCAGAGTGTCTAGGAAAGGGAGACTGTTGTTGTTTTCTTTTTCGAAGGTGAACTGGATTCTGGGGTGTTGATTGTTTAAATGTGTTAGGAAGTTGTGGAGGAGGGTGTCTAAGCTATGTAGCCAAATAGAGAACATATCATCCACGTAGCGTAGCCAGATAGTGGGTTTTTGTGGGGCTGAGTTTAAAGCTTTTTCTTCAAAAGCCTCCATAAAGAGGTTTGCAAGGGGGGTGGGGGGGTGGAGAATCCTGTATCCTCTATCTGTTTGTAGAATTTTCCCTGCCAAACGAAATAGTATGAATTCATGGTGAATTGAAATAGGGCTGAGATATTGGGAGGAAATTTGGAATTTCTAAAAAACTTCCCAAATCTCAATAAATTTGGGTGCATGAGACTGCCCCAAATTTGGAAAGCTTACATCCTTAGAACATCAGCCCAACAGCCAAGACAACCCAATTTAGCCTGTTAAGGGGCACCTTTAGGACTCTAGGACCAACGCCAGTTGCCTTCTTCAGCCTCATTTGCTCGTTGTTAGTGCCTGCGTGCACATATCAGTTTTTATGTTCCCAGAAGATGGCAATGTAACATTGCCAAAATATAGGAAAATACTGATTAAAGTTTTTTAATTAATATTTTAGTACACATCATTTCCTGAAAAATTTAACGTCAAAGTTAAAATTCATTAATAACTAATATTAAACAAGCCTCCTAAGACCAGGTAGTATCTCTCTCTCTCTCTCTCTCTCTCTCTCTCTCCAAGCTATGCTAAAAATTTGTGCTCCAGAATTAGCAGCTATCAAGCTGTCATTATTCACTTGGCACAGGATTATTATTTCATAAAAAAAATTTAAAAAAAGGTCAGTCACACTACAAACAAACCATTGCTCTGACAAGTTCCCTAAAAGAAACAATGCAAAAGGTCAACAGTCAAACTTCTTCACTACCTGGAGGTCCACTAATTAACTAGTAATTGCTCGAATGATTCTAGTCAACCTTACTCACAACCCATGAGAAGGTTAGAAAACTTGTGTGGCTGGCTATTGATTTGAAGGGTTGCAAGTTTCCTCTGGTTATTTACTAGTCTCTACTCTTCAGAAGTCTAAACAAAGCTAGAATAAGTCCTTTCCTTCATGCTTCCATGGATCAGAATACATTGTTTATTTTGGTTTATATTAAACTAAAGTTTTACTCTAACACAGTAGTTGTTTCCATAATTTGCATAACGAAAGCTAGAATAAGGGTTCTGTACTTTTGCTCATACTCTTCTTCATTTACATTAATGTCGTTCTCTTGGTAACTTCAAATTCTATCCACAGTTTGCTGATGACATCATGCTATTCCTCTTCCTCATTTTAGTATTGCTTTAGTGATCTTATGTTTAAATGATTCAAGTTTCAAGACTTCTATAACCAATGTCTTAAACACCAATCTATTTGCTATTCTCTAGTGTAATGTTTTTCAAACTTTCAGTACTTGTGTACCCCTTTCAAAATTTTAGTTACATAGGTGTAACTACTCCCTTCTCAGGCAAGGCAATTTGGAAGAAGTTGTAATAATATTTCATTCAAATACAAATAAAGGTATTTTTTTTTAACATTTGCATTAAAACAAATTACAAACATTTGAAAAAAATTTTTAATTATTAAATATAATCCTAATTATACAAATTGAATACAGATGCAGTAGAAACAAAAATAATGAAATTTAAATTTTAAATTTTCAAAAATATTTTAATGAGATGAATGAAATTGTTTCTGTTTTGGTCACAAGTTGTCTCCTTGACATGGAGCCACAGGGCTTGGGTCAAGAAAATGACTTGTGACACAAACATAATTAAACATGCATAGGTGAAGATGGACATGAACTTCCCCTGATGGTAAAACACACAAGCAAATTGACTTTATCCTTGTAAGCACAAGATTTAAAAACTCCATCAACCTCACAAGAACCAGATCATTTTCTGGAGCTGATATTGGCAGCGACCACAACATGGTCATCGCAACTGTGAATATGAAAATGAGACAAATATTACCTACAAAATCAACTCGTAAAAGATATAATACAGAAAAATTAAAAGATCCCCAAATAAATATACTATATAAATACAAATTAAAACAAATTTTTGACACAAGCGTCAAGAAATATAATATTATCGAATCTAAAACCAAATACCTCTCACAAAAGATAACTGAGACAGCTGAAGAACTCCTTGGATACAAAAGGAAAATAAATAAACCATGGATAACCAAAAATATTTTGGGCCTATGCGACGAAAGAAGATATTTGAAATCTCATATTAATAGTGGTGATAATAGAGAACAGTATAAAAATATTACTAAGTTTATTAAAAAAGAAATCAAACATGCTAGAAACTTATGGATATTAGATGAATGCAAAAATATAGAAGAGGACTTAAATAAAAATAATTCTAAAAGTGCTTTTCAAATTATTAATAAGTTAACCAAACCTTTTACTGCAATTAATTGGAGCATAGAAGATGAAGATTGAACTCCTGTCACGGACAACCAGAAAATAGTTGATAGATGGAAATGTTACGCAACCAAGCTTTTTCAAAAGGACCCTCAACTGACTGACAATATTTTGGATGGAATTTTGCCAGGAGGTTCGGAGGAAGGAGATTACCCGATATTAAAAGAAGTCATTGCAGCAGTTAGCTCCTCAAAAATAGGAAAATCACCAGGAATTGATGGTGTAACAAAGGAACTGATACGCGAAGGCGGTGACATCATCATAGACACTGCTAAATTTATTCCAGGAAGTGTGGAACACAGAGACTTGGCCTTCTGATTGGCAGACTTCTATCCTTGTACCTATTCCTAAAAAGGGAAACAGCAATAAATGTAGCAACTACAGAACAAGAAGCCTTATTAGTCATCCAGGCAAAATCCTGTTAAAAATACTATTGTTAAGAATTGAAAAGAAAATAGAAAGCAGACTAGCAGATGAACAAGCAGGTTTCTGGAAGTCCAGACGTACAATCGACCATATTTTTACAATACACATACTAGGAAAAAAATACATAGAACATAACAAAATAATCTGTCACAACTTTTTAGACCTTCAAAAAGCTTTTGACTCAATATGGCATGAGGCATTATGGAAAATTTTAGAACATTATGGTATTGACAACAAAATTATTAGGATTATTAAATCTCTTTATTCCTCATTTGATATGAGAATTGAAATTAAAAATTAAAGCAGTGAACCATTTCGGGCAGAATGGTGGTTAAGACAGGGATGCATCTTGTCCCCTCTTCTTTTTAATTGTTTTCTGGAATATGTCATAGATGAAGCATTTCATGAATATGACACTGGAATAGTAGTTGGCAGACTAAGAATAAATAACTTACGTTTTGCAGACGATATCGATCTTCTGGCAGAAAGTGAAGAAGAATTACAAGAGATAACCAGCTGTGTTTTTGGAACATTAAAAAAATATGGATTATACATAAACCTACAAAAAACAAAAACAATGATAACCTCAAAATCAGACATTGAATTCTTAAAGATACAAATTGGCAATAAACAAATTGAGAATGTAAACAAGTTCACTTATCTAGGAAGCATGTTGAGTCAAGATGGTTGTTCAAAAACCAACATTAAATACTGAATTGCTAAGGCAACTGTGGCCCTGCAGAAGTATAGCAATCACAACCAGACTAAGACTAATTGACACCTTGGTGAATTCTATCCTCTTGTATGGTTGTGAGGCCTGGACTTTATTGAGGGAAGATGAGAGGAGATTCCTGTCTTTTGAATTGAAAACTTACAGAAGACTTTTGAGAATTCCCTATACCGCTCACGAAACCAATGAAAATGTCCGAAAACTGATTGATTCAATAGACTGGAGAAAAAGGGAAAATATTCTGACAGTCATCAGAAAAAGACAGATGAAATGGTTTGGACATGTGGAGAGGGCTAATGGCATTCCAAAGCAAGAATTAGAAGGAATAGTTCCGGGACCAAGGGTTAGGGGCCGACCTCGATTAAAATGAACTGATAACATCAAAAAATGACAAATTCCTTCCTTTCTCAACTGACATCAAGAACAAGAGACCGAGATGATTGGAGGAGGCTAACAAAGAATATCACCTACCAGCCATGAATGGCCCAATGGTCCATTTAGGACTATGGGAGAGAAGAAGGTGAAGGTGTGGGTGGTGAAACAATCGCTTCAAGATAAAAATGATTCCAAAATTTAGCAGAGAGTTCAGATCACATAGTTTGAACTAAATGAATTTAAACTTTCAATACAAACAGTTTTAACTGTGCAGTTGAAATGCCATTAACCAGATACTTCTATAACAGAAGCATATCACACTTGACAAGAAGTCAGTTGATACACACCAAGAGACATTTTGTTTAAAGCTTTCTTTAGATTTTTTTAATTATTGAAAAATTGTTGAATAGACTTGCAATTACCTATGCCACAATATGGCAACAAAAATATAAAATTAAAAAAAAAAAATTAAAAAAAAGTGCTTCATACCCCTGAAGACCTTTTACATACTCCCATAACTGTGCAGTTGAAATCCCCCCCCCCCCTTGGGGAGTATGCAAATCACACTTTGGGAAACACTTCTCTAGTGGAATGAGAACAAAAACTTTAATGACAATAAGAATAATCCTGTCTTATTTCACATAAGATCTCACTTCAATTTCACTTATTTATGTTAATACCCATGTTTCCAGTCAAGACCTGTTTCTCTTCTTAAGCTGATTTATGCCTCCTAGTCTTTTCTGGAACAAACACACAATCCCCCATAGCCTCAGTCTCCAAGAAATGGTGTCCTCTTCTGTTCATGATTCCAAATCTGCCCAACCTTAGAATACTCTTTCCAAACTGAACATAATGCACCAAAAACCTCTGCAAAAATGCTTGATGCTAACTAGAAGAGAACAGTCTACTTTAGAGATGAATAGCTTCACAGAATCACCTTTTCACAGATCATGTGTTTCTACCTTATGCCTTTTCTCTAAGCATGTAAAAACATGAACAGCTGCTAGTCAAAATCCATACATAGTTTGGCTTCAAACTTACCAAACAAAGTTCTCATCCTCTTCCTATTTTATTCCATCTCTCTCTCTCTGTCTGTTCCTTGAAACAGTCTTCCTCCTACTGCTTTTCCTATTGACTACAACCTTCAGACATTCAAATAGAAACACATAAATAGGTTTCTTCTTTCACCTTAGATACTTTCTTAGATCCATATATGCACTGCTGTGTTATGTTTCATGATCTCTTGTGGTTCAGGGTAATACATATTTGTAGAAAGTTTAACTGCTGGGTTACAAAGCATATCACACTTGCCAAGAAATTATGTTCTTGTTTTAATATTTTATTCATATTTATGTAAGCTAAGATTTCATGTGAAATGTCTTCACAACTAGTCTACTTTATATAAGAGGCTGTTGACATTAACTGCCTCTTATATAAATATCAAATAATCCATAATGCCACACACATAAGCATGCAGGTTTGAAGAAGAAAGGAATTTTTTCAGAATTTCAAGATAGGATTAGATGCTAATTTAGGACAATCATATGGATTAAGATTTTGAAGGAGGAGAAAGATCAGAGAATGGGAGTTAATTAAATTAATGACAAAATCTTTCCATGGTTGAATCTAAAGGTGGATAATGTAAACTAGGAGACTGCTGTGAATCAAGAGTAACAGAATCCACAGTGGTGGTCAGTTAATAAGTAATGCACCTCCAGGTAGAAAGATTTTGAGAATATTAGTTGGCCACTAATATTCTCAAAAAATTATTTCTGAAAGAACTGAAGTTAAGACAATGAGATATCAATGATGGCTAAATACAGACTCGGTTCCATGTTATCATATACACGTGAGTAAAAATGATTGTAAATATGATATAGGATAGGTGTTATATCTGGAGAAATTCAGAGTACAATTAAATGATATATCAGAGCCAGAAGACCTAAACTACACAAGATTCTTTAGATATCTTTGTGCTTTAATTTGATTGTGTACATAAGAATTGGAGGACAAGAATGATGTAGACAGCCTTACCTCTTAATAATATTATGATGTAGCATCTGATCGCGAGAGAGAGACAGCAGCATGGAAAAGCATAAGTTGTACCTAAGAGCCTTGATGAGGGACTACAAGGAATGTTTACTTCTTGTACAGTGGGCACATTTGGCCTTTCAAATTATTTATTATTATCATTATTATTGCTATTTTATTTTATTTTTTGGTGTAGCTCTTGCAAGCTGCAGCGATAGTATTTATTTCAATTATTTGGTTAGAGGAGGTGTTTGGATCAGGAGAGTAAAAATGTTTTGTAAAAAAAAAGAAGCATTATGCGTGTGTGTGTGTGTAGACAGAGAGGGAGAGAATGAGTGTTTTAAGACAAATATAGGCATGAAAAGAAGAGAAGTCATTTTAGTGAAATGCAGTAATATGTCTTTATACATCTGGGATGCATTTCTGAAAAATGAGAATTGCAAACATATACTGCTGCATATGTGCATCAAGTGAAAATACCTCTCAAGGTCAGCCAACATGAGGTTCGTTCCTACCTTCCTTCCTTCCTTCTGCCATGGCACACAGCAGGTTATACATGGCAGAACTAATCTGTTCCATAGGGGTCTTAGCCATTACAAGTTTTTGTTTGCAAATTGCATGTGTTTCCCACTGGCTAGTTTATAGGCAAAAACACCCTGAACTATCTGGTTTAAGCATGAAATCGTATTAAATAGAAACAGTATTAAATAGAAGAAACATTACAGAAAAAATGCCAAACATAATACAAGCATGTATCTTCAGAGTAAATAAACAGCACGATAATATATTTGTGCTCATTTTCTTCACTCCTCTTTACTTGCTAATGTTAATTTTACCCATCTCTGTATGAATTTCTTTCTTAAATCAATGATTGTTATGACACATATTTACTGGATGACTGTAAAGATCTAAATTTTACCTGTAAAATATTTGGAAACCAGCCTTGTTGGATGAGCAGAGAGAGCATATCTGCTTTCAACAATAGGCAATAGGTTCAAATCTCTGAGTCAGGCAATGAAATTCATCTGCTACCCCCAAGACATTTACAACAAACTTGATCATGGTGTGAGACCATCACCCTGATTATTTGAAAAAAAAAAAACAAAAAAAAAACCATGTTCCATCTCTAGAGCAGTATATTTGATATTATCTAACCCTTGGCCCACATATGGTACTAATGTTCTATAGGTTTAAAATCTTTTGTGAGTGGAACTTAAATAAAAACCATAATGGTTTGGCTACAAAGTGTTCAACATAGTCATAGCATTTACTGTTCTTCTTAAGATTTTTTTTTTTTTTTGTACTAGACAAATTATCTTTTTTATTTATATTTTCAATTTATTATGTCCAATTTAAAATTAACAATTTCTAATTTTAATAATTAAAATACTTTATTATAAAAGTTAGAATAAGTACAGAAAAAAAAAACAGACAGTAGTTTACCTAAGCAGTGATAAAATTAAAAAGAAATTACGTCAATCTCACCCACAAAAGAATAGAATGACTGTGAGAAGGGAGTAGTAAGGGTGAGATAATGATTAATTAGATTAAAAAGAAAAGTACCTCACTCCACAGACCTACAAGAAACTTTCTCAAATCATTTCAGGCAACCACCAAACAGGTGTGAAGGTCTTACACTAGCAAAAACTTAGTGCTTACCAGGTAACAGAAGTATCTTTTATAGATTGTTTCAAATACAATTTTAATGGGTCTCATAATATGGCATTCACTTAAAGTTCGCATGTGCTAGAAGAATGCTCGATATATATGAACATTTGAAAGTAATTTTGAAGTGGACCAAAAATATTCTATATTTGGTCTAAAAGATCATTTAACATTGCCTATGAATGATGCTAAATATATGATATATTATCAACATTTTGAGACGGGAATGACATTTAAAAAAATATAGTAGACAGTGAGTGTGGGTTTTCTATACACTGTGCAGACTAAGTAGTGATTAATGCAATGAGACATGTGATTCTCAGGAACACATGTCTGTTAAGCTTGGTAAGCTTGCTCTTGAACTTAATGGTAACTATATTATGATTTTGTTAATCTCCATTCATGTCAGTGACATCATGAATTAATAAAATTTATAAAAATTAATGAAATTGTGATTCCAGATGAGTGGATAGTACTGTGGTTTTCCAACAGAATCTGGGTTCAAATCTCACTGTGTACTGGGATGTTTCTATGTCTTTAGATGGTAGGCAATTTTCATTGTCCTTCCAGCAAACAGGGCGGTCATACTGAGAGCAATATAACCACCATTTACTTTTTCAAGCCTGAAGTTCGAGAAAGTACTACTATGTTTGGTCTGTGGAGATGAGGAACCAGAAAAAACCTAACCCCTTCACCCACCCACTAAAGATACAATAGAGATTTACAACATTTAATGGTGGGATTCACAAAAAATGCATGGTATGAATACTTATATGCTGATTATCACTTATTTTTGCTTCAAGGAAGAAACAGACTTCTATGGATAATAATTAAAGAATTTTGTATTAAAAAACCATAGACCAGACTGGATTCAAAATGGTTAATCCTACCATTCTAACTGGCTACCTCATTTGATTAAAAATTTTGCAGTCTGACAATTACAAGAATATCATCTGAATTATCAAGATCCATTCACTGTGCCCATAGAGGGTGCCAGTTAGGAAAGTAGGATCACCTTTCTCTTCATTTACTTTCTGCAGCATTCATAATTTTCTAGCTCTGTTTGATGATAATCACACACACACACACACACACACACACCTGTTATATTTTTTTCTATTTTGATCGAGGTAACATGCACTGACATTAACTCTCTAGACAAAACAGTTTCCAGAATGCCTTTCAATGCAAAAAATATCTTTCTTTCTTTCTTTAGATTCCCAACAAATATTACAACAATTTTATTACAGTACTCTAAAATCCTGGTATCATTAAGTCATGTGTACTAAAAGTAAAATACAGGTACATATAAAATGTACAAAGCTTGTATTAAGACAGATGCATGTTGTTTTCTCAAGGAAATTCTGTTTGAAAAAATAAACATTTTCTATGTTTAAATTTTATTCCCATTCTTGATCACATTAAGATGATTATCCTTTTCTATGAAGATATTTACAACTCACCTTCAAAGCTAAAGCAAGAAAGGTGATCAGCATGGTGAGAAGGCAAGATCTGATTAAGGGAAATTATTTGAGCAAATCAAAGAAAATCTCAAAGAGTTCTTTCACTACATGGTGAGTAAAAGGAAGAATTATTATTGAAAAATAACTTTAACAAATTCCTAAGGTGACAAAAGCAGAAAAATAATTGCATTACTAAGTATCACTTTGTGAATGTATATCATCCAGGCAGAAATAATACAGTGACTGAGGTGATAAGGATTGATATGAGAACAGAGGTAGATGAACTGAAAGTGTTTAGGATAGTAAGATATCAGCTTATTTTTTTACAGGAAAGTACAAAAGAAATGGCAGTATTGCTAACCAGGTTTCTTAACTTGGTTTCAGCACTGGCAGAGTCCAAGAGAGTGAAACATGGGTAAGATAAAATACCATTACATAAACAAAACTCCAAAACGCATGTAACAAATGATAGACTAATTAGTATTTTGGGAGCAACATTCCCTCTCATTTCCGGCTCATATGCACATGAAAAGCATTTTGTGCACACAAGTTTCCAGTCTCAGACTCAATGTGTGTGCGTGTAGCAGCCTGTGCTCACAATAGTGGAAGTAACAAACTTAAGTTGATATGCATAAAATTGATGACATCTTTGTTAAAAGATCTTGTATGTTGTATGCTAAATATTTTGATAAGAGCAACCTAGATAAATGTTTGCTCCTTCAGCTACTTAAATCTTTGTTTATAAACACTGCATGTATATGCAGTGTTTATAAACAAATTATGTCAGGCTCTATGTTAGGAAATTCTGTGCCTTTTTAATTTGCTTAACTCTGCATAACTACAAAACATCTATCACATGTTTGCAGAAGTTGAAGTGACTATATTGTCTAGACAGTAGACACTCTAAACAATATGCCTCTGCAACTTGCAGCATCAGTTCATCCACACTGTGCAGGCTAAAACTAACTAATTACAGTGTATTAAGTTGGAATGGGTTAGAGTAATACTGGAGTGGAGACACTGGAGAAATTACTAAATAAAATAAAATATAAAATTTGTTTTAATAGTATGTTCAAAAATTACTCACCTTAAATTAGAAATTCTGAAAGTACAAAAAATTTTGTGTATGCGGTTACTAGGCATGTGTGTGTGCATGTCCACACAAAACTTAGAGGGAATACTGATTAGGAGTGGTGATTAAGATACTGAATGGATGGATAGAAATATGACTTGCTACATGGGACCGCTTAGCTATGTGAGTGGGAAGATGTTGCTTTAGAAATTTACTTCACTTTCTACAATAAAGTGACAGATGAGTTGGATAAAGGAGATAGCTATGCTGCTATGACACTGCTGGACTGTGCAAAGGCATCTGACAGGATATCATCAGATAAGTTAGGATAAGGATACCATCATGTAAGGTAAGTTGGAGCAAATGGGAATGGACAAGAAGCTAATGATAAGAATGTGGTTGATGGACAGATATTAGACATTAGTATATGGTGGAGATGAATCAAAGAGAAGGCAGGTGATCAGTGGTTCTGAACTTAAGCTGTTGCTGTTCAATTTAACATTAATGATATTGGACATGATTTGAGGAAAAAAACTCAGTTGTTTGCTAATGATGCTAAACTGGAGAGAGCAGCAGCTAATAAAGATGATGTAGATGTCCTGCAGGATGATTTGAATAGAATGATAGTGACAACAAATGATGATTGCCAGTTTATGTGGCAAAGTGATGCACTGCAGGAAATTGATGAATCTGGAGATTTAACAGTAGTGGTTAACAAAGAGAGAGAGAGATGAATTACAGAGAACATATATCAAAGATGAGCAAAAAATCTCACTGAATGTTATTAACCCTCTTTATAAGGTTTTGATTATTATTGCCAAATATGGTCACCTGGGTTGCTTGGTAATGTAGCAGTGATGGAGAGGATTCAGAGGCAATGACCAAAATGGTAACTGATCTGTGAAGTTCTCCCTCTAGGAATAGGCTGAAGATTTGCAGGTTATAGTTTAGCTGAGAGATCAAAAAAGAGGGGGGGGGGGATGATATGACAAAAAATGTATAACTTATTAAAAGTCTTGTAGAGAAGATGTTAAAGAAGTTTTCAATACATAATGGATGGAGAGGAAATCATATCAGGAGGATGCATAAGGAAGTGGTTAGCAAGAACATGAGGACTACATTTTTTGCTGCTGGAGAGTAGCAAATGAGTGAAATGGGCTGCCAGAGGCAGTTCTGAGAGTTCTCTTGAATTGCACACAAAAGCTGATTGAAATTTTGCAATCATAAAACACAGTGAGCATTTGATGAACTATTGCCATTCAATTAGAATATAGACATGAATGTGAAAAAACTGAGTAATAATTATCTTAGGTAACTATCAATGACTTAATTTGAAAAATGTGTGTCATGTACATCTGGTATATTAAAATAAAGCTTATACAAAAGTTTTATATAAATTGTATATTAGAAGGTATTTCAGGGAAAAAATTCATTGAAATGGTTATTTATGTTTGTGTTTTCTGGAAACACATATATACAGATGAATTCAGTGGTTATAATGTCTGGAATCTTGATAATACCAAAAATATAATTTCTGTTTGAGACTAACAGGAAAACAGGTTATCTATTGAGGTAATGGTGCATCTTTAGCATATCAAAAATGCTTACATTTTCTTGTCCGTAACCTGGAATGCCATAATCTCCCATAGGTGGTCCATCTTCTCTTGGTGTTCCTGGACCTGTAGCAGGGGAATTCTTCATGCCATCTAATCCATCTCCTAGTTTCATAAATAAAGTAAATAATGTTTTAATACACTACAGCTATTTTCCCCTCCCCTCAAAGAATATTAAGAAATACCACAGGTGATTCACAAGAGTATACTGACATTCACGTACATTTTTTGTGTTCTTCATCAGTATAAGGAAATCATATTAGAAGAATGATGATAATCTAATCAAGGTCACTCTTACAACCAACCAGGTAGTAAGGTAAAGTAAATGACATTTTTCCTTTATAGGATAATATATATAAATTGAGATATCCATCTTTATTTTCAAATGCTTTCTGTGTGACTCCCACTAACTACAGATTGTAATAAACCTATAGTACATTAGTAGTGTGTGGGTGGGCTAATATTTTTTAATTATTTTTATATGATTTATTTCTTTTATGGAAATCCTGTTCTAGAGACCAAACATTGAACTCTTTGAAGCTATTCCAGGCTTCAAATAAGCAGGATGGTGGTAAAATTCAACTTCCACCCAAAGACATTCATAGACATCCATGCCCAAGGTGGGATTTGAACCTGTAGCTTGTTGGTTGGTTGGTAAACTAGAACTCTAGTTTACTCTGCAGAGAGAGTAAACTAGAGTTCTAGAAAAAGGACTGATAAATTTTGAGATAAAATTGTAAATTTATATCAACACTATAACACTCTTCAATCGATATTGTAAATAAAGCGTTGTGTATACACTCATAAGCAATAAAGAATTATTATAAGTCGAGAACTATTATAAGTTCTCATTATACAGCATGTGAAAAGTTCAGCCACAATCCACAATTACTCCCAACAAAACATGCATATTATAGAAGAAATGGAAAAATTATTGGTAATTTTCATTGAAAACATGCAACAAATGCCAATAAGTATAATGCTTCTACAGGAGAAATCCAACATGCTATTACATGCTATAAACCAATTTATGAGGAGGAAAAAAAAGCTGCAGTAGCATACAACTGAACTAGCACTTCACCGAATATCTCTTTGGTAAAAGACCAATTTCTGTTAAGGTTCAATTCATACAAACTTAAAGATTTATAATTTGCTTTGACCGTGTAAGAAGAATCAAAGCAAGACAATCACAAGAGTTCTTGATACGTAACGTTGTTGAAAGGATCAGAATCTGCAGAAAATATTAAGCATAACCTTTATTCTTCTTCTTTTTTTTTTTTTTGTAGAATATTCATGTTACAGTCTTGTGCACTGCATATCTCAGGTAGATGAAATGAGCAGAAGAGCTATGATAACTATGGCAATGCTAGCATAACATTAATCTGACAATTTTCCTTATATAATTATCTTAGATTACAGATCACACTGACAAAAAATTCTCGATTTTGTTGATATATGAAAACCTTTAGGTAACAAAATCTTTCCCTAAAATCTTAATTTTACTCAAGGTAAGGGTTATCGAAAAATTTATTATCTTACTTTCTTATCATCAAGAATGAAGTAGTTTCTTTCTTAAGAGGCTGCTTATCACACCTTGAGTGTAAATGACCTGCTAAAACTGTTTTTGCATAAACTTTAAATTATTTAAACACATAAACTGAGGTTTTTTTTAAAAAAAAAAAAATTCAGTAATCATATTTACTTTCTAATCTTATTTTAAGATGTTTAATATGCATGATATGTTAAAAGGGAGATATAGAATTCGTAATAAATTAGTGTGTGTGCCGTGTAAGGTATCATCCAATCTTACCACATTATTATATGCTGCTGTAATTACAGTTTATATATTTTCTCACAATAGCAAGCATGTAGTGGACAAGTTTTTACCCATTTTCATCTAATGAACAGAGTTCAGTTAATCTGTGAATCAAGTTAATATGTAATGGCATACAGTTCATGCCATAGCATTGCACTTTTCTGCAAGAATGAAATAATAACTTGCACCAATAAGCAACAATTTTTTTTCTGTACTAACTCTTTACAAAAGTAAAGAGAACATGCTATATGACTGGTATCTTCCAGAGGAATGAAGATGAGACAAATTATCATTAAATTTGATATCCATAGGTCAGCCTATGACTATACAACATGCTAAACTGTAAGTCTGTATACTGCACAAGTGTAGAGACTTCAATTATCATTCAATTCTCCTTATTTATTATTATTTATTTATTTCGATCAAAAGTTTACCTTTCTACTACAAGTAAATTCTAATGCACACATGATCTTTCCTGGTAAGAACATAGTCATATATTAATCTTGTTACTAATTATAAAGTTAAGTCAGTATATTCATTATGTTCATGTTTGGAAACAACCAGGTTCTAGTATACTTTCAATACTTTCTTTAATTAAACTAAATGTCTATGTTAACATTTATGTCTATGCACAAAGAAATCAACTCACCTGAGGAGATGCCATTCATTACTGGAGGACCCATATCTGGACCCATTGGTCCCATGGGTCCTTCAGGTCCAGGTCCCATTGGAAACTGCTAGGAAAACAATACTGTATCAATTCAAAATAAACATACTGAAAGTTTTGATCAAAAATTTTTCATTAAGTATGTACATAAATAGTGAATAAATTATTGCAAATAACTACTATCAAGCTCTTTTACTCAGTAATGTCCAAAAGTTATTGAAATACAACAAAAAAAATATACTATTTAAAATTTTCCATTATATAACACCTGAACCATGTTATTTTATATTCTTTTAGATATATGATTGTTATGCACACGAAACATCAATCCAAATTTCAACTCAGCAGGAACAAAATCTACTTTTCACATTCTCACCCTGCCATACCCATTAGTAACCTAAGATCATGATATGCTGCTTGCATTTCTCTTCATCCGTTTGAAAACCATGTGACCAAATCTGTGCACAGTAGTCTATATAAGGCCAAATGAAGGCCTTATACAATACAACCATAAAGTCAGTTTTCTCTGTATCAATGCCAGAATCCACTGTACTGTCCTCAGAATTTTAGTTCTTTATCCACCATCACCACCTGGATCTCTTATTTCCTCCACTTCCTTCAATATATTTCTCCAACTGTATACTCTACATCCTATGTTTGTTCTCTCAATTTTAAAGCCTTACTAACATGTAGAGCTGAAAGGCTTCAATTTAGCATAAGTAAGATATTAAAATGGAATATATTTATGGATCTATCCATATTTTATAGTCAAAGATAGAAAGAAGTTTAAAAGTTTTGAAATTTACCAGAGAGCTTATGAGAAGACAGCCTTTGGCATCAGAGTTGTCTTGATATGCACTATTTAAAAGATGTGAGTCTATCCAGCAGCCTTTATGTTCACCTTTTATTAGTTTTTATCCTAATAATGTTTATCTTTGTCTTTAACTGAGAACAACAACACTAAACTTCAAGATTGAACAAGAACAGCAAACCAAAAGGACGTGGAACTTCAGAAAAGCTGACTGGACAAGGTTTACTCAAACCTTGGAGAGCCTCTGTCAAGATGAACCTGTCTCTGGAAACCTCGACAGAAAATTACAAATCCTTACTTCACACATCAGCAAAACTGCCAAAGCAACAATACCAAGAGGCCAGCGGAAAAACACCTGGATACCATACTGGAAAGATCACAATATTGATTCAATGATTACAGAAAGAGACAATATCAATGAACAATTCAGAATTAATAAAACTGATGATTACAGAAAGAAATTAATGGACATAACACACAAAATAGAGCAGGAAATTTGGAAGTGCAAACAAGAGAAATGGGCGGAACTTTGCAGTAACCTGGATCCAAGAAAAGACAGCCAACACTGGAATATTATTAGAATCCTAGACAATATCAAAAAAGAGAACCAACAGAAAACAAACTTCATCATAAATGCTGGCAAACAAGCTATTACAGATCAAGAAATTGCAAACACACTGGCAAAAACCTATTCAAACAACTCCAAACTTCAGTATAACAGAGAGGACAAGCCCCTCAATAAACTCACAAGTCAAATGCTAAAACAAGCAAGAACATACCAAACTAATGACATCTTCTCCGAAGAATTTACACTAAGTGAACTAAATTCATCAATCGAGAAAACTGCACCTAATAAATCCCCTGGTAATGATCTTATCTTTGGTCATATGGTCAAACACCTTGGCAAAAATGCCAAAGAACAACTTCTGGACATTCTCAATACCTCTTGGCGAACGGGCAAACTTCCAAAAGAATGGAAAAAATCAGTTATTGTACCCATCCTGAAACCTGACAAAAATGCTGCAGAATGTCAAAGTTACAGACCTATCGCATTAACTAGCATACTTTGTAAAATTACTGAAAGAATCATACACTCCAGGCTTATGCACTGGCTGACAAAAAATAAGAAAATCAACTACTACCAAACTGCTTATAGAACTCGTCATTCGACAACAGATCAATTATTCCATTTCTGCCAAACAATAATAGACTCATTTCAGGAAAAACCAACAAAAAAGACAACTGCCATATTCCTTGATATGACTGCTGCTTTTGATCGTGTTTGGATCAAAAAATTAATACAAACAATACATGATATTGGAATTAGAGGAAACGCTTTAATCTGGATTGCTGATTTCATCAGAGGAAGAAAGATCAAAGTCAGAATCAATACAGCAATATCAAAAGAGCGGAGAACCTGGGCTGGTGTTCCCCAGGGCTCAGTACTCAGTCCCTTACTATTCCTTCTATATGTCAATAATATTCATCCCTACCTTACAGAAGACACAAAAGTAACTTGCTATGCAGATGATATAGCCATCTGGCACACTAGTGCTAAAATCAAAGAATCAGAGGAAATTCTAAACAAATCCATGAGAGGATTAGAAAAATGGTCAAACGAACTCAAACTTAAAATCAACCCAGACAAAACAAAACTAAGTACATTTAGTACAGACAGGAAAAATAGACATTCCTACAATCCCAAAGTCATGATCAATAACAAGCTAATTGAAAAAGTCACAAATCCAAAATACCTTGGTATTACGCTTGATCAGGAATTACGTTTTGCACAACACATCTCTAACACTTCCAACAGAGCTCTAAAAAAATTAAATATACTGAAAAGGCTTTGTGGAACAAATTGGGGTGCAAAGCCAAAAATCCTCAAAACTACTTACACTACACTAATAAGGCCAATAATGGAATATGCAGCACCTATCTGGTCACCTTTGGCTTCATCGGTAAAGAAAAACCTAGACAAAATACAAGCAAAAGCATCCAAGATTATCATTGGTGCAGTCTCATCCACTAACAACATCAGAGCCCAACAGGAATGTGGGCTTGACCTGCTGGAGGACAGACGAAAATTTGCCACCATAAAATTCATAAATAATATCAGAAGCTACCAAAGTGATCATGTCTCCCTAAAAACCTATGAACATTGGAACCAAATTTGCAGACTTCACAGATCATCGACTTTACAATATGATGACACTATCAGGAAAGAAATAGGTCTTGATCAGCTAAATGTCCACATAAACAAAGAACCTCTATTTTCCAGTCCTTTACCTTCAAATACCTTCATAAATCTAAACCTTACCAAACTCTGTACAAAAAAAGAACCAAAAGAAATGCTTAAAGAAAAAGGCCTAAATACCATCAACCTTCTTTCATCCTCCAAACAGGTTATTTGTTATACCGATGGATCATCAGACACCAATATGATTAATGGAGGCGCTGGTGTTCTCCTTCTACTCCCGAAAGGTGAAAAACTTTCAATAAAAGTTGGATCTGGGAGAATCGCTTCCAATTTTACCAGCGAACTCTACGCAATAATTAAAGCACTAGAAGCCTACTTAAATCTATCATCATCTCAACAATCTGAAGGAATTATAATTTACAGTGACTCAAGATCAGCTATGGAGGCAATCAAAAATGGCAATACCAAGCTCACACAAGACATCCATAAACTCTTAAATCATCTAAAGTGTTTAGGTACAAGTTGCATTCTACAATGGATTCCTGCTCATGTAGGCATTGAACACAACGAAGCAGCTGATAAATTAGCAAAAGAGGCCAGAGAACTCAACCAAGAAACTCATATGATAACTCTTGCTGATGCCAATGCACTAGCAAAAGCTAAACTAATTCCATTGAAATCAGTGATACAACATCAAATTCCCGAGATCAATGCTGACAGAAGGACCTCCACTACGATAGCAAGACTACGAACAGGACATTATAGAGGAATGAAGATCAATACAGATGATACGAGAACATATAGAAACTGCAACAACTGCCCCAATACGGAACTGACACCCACTCACATCTTTACCTGTCCAGCAATTACAGCAGCCTTGCAAGAAATAGATCCTAATCCTGAACAACAGCTCTATACAAACAAAATCACAGACATAGCCAAAGCAGTACAAAGAGCGCACGGAAACATCTAAGACTCTTCAAAGGACAAGACAACAACAACAACAACTGAGAAGAAATTCGACCCCTACTTCATGTTTTGTTCTATTTCCAGACCAGATGATTCTTGTTCAGTGCATTGCAACTAATCCCAGCTTACCTATGCTACAACTAATGTAGCATTGGTAAGCAAATCTAGCTTTTCAGAAGCCCATAAGTACAGATACCCCACATTCCTTCTGAGAGCATGTCAATCCAACCTTTAGTACTCAGTTGGGTATGTGGACCTTGTTTATCCAGATGATATCTGAATGGACGTGTACTCTTTTTTGTACCTTTAACTGCACCAGAATTCAATCATGATTGATTTAATGGTCAACGCTCATCTGACCAACCATAATGATTCACCCAGCTTCCTCTAACATGGAGGACAGACACTGTTTTTATCTCTATCTTATTATACAGAGTTATAAAGAATTTATAGTGCATGAGTTTTGCATGATTACTGAAATATTTTTTAAAATATTTAGTATGAGATAGAAATCAGAGGGAGCCAAATTTGGGGAACAGGGTGGATGTTCCAACAATTCATAGTGCAAATCCCTTAATTTTCCCATTGCCAAAACACCTTTGTGAGCAGGTGCATTGCCCTGAGGAAAGATGATTTTTTTTCTTCTGCAAACCAGGTCTTTTCTTATGAATTTTTTCATTTAGTCTGGTTAAAAGATCGGAATAATATTCCCCATTATTGTTTTACCCTTTTCAAGATAATTAATAAACAAAATGCCTTTAGCATGCCAAAACACTGATACCATGACCTTTCCTACCGATGGAACCGACTTTGTCTTCTTTGGCACTGAACAACCGGCTTCTGTCCACTATTTTGACTGCTGTTTGGATTCTGGTGTGTAATGGCACAAAATCAGTTTTATTTTTGTTAAAACGCTCCAAGCACTGTTCAGAGATTTTCATATGAGTGCGTTTTTGATCTGTTGTGAGCAAGCGCAGCACCCATCTTACGCAAAGCTTTTTCATTTGCAATTCTTCATGCAAAATATTGCTCCACCACACATATGGAGAAGACAAGCCTCGATTAAGGAATTTAATAAAGCAGTGAGCAACCCACTCCTGCCCATACATCAGACTCTCATAAACCCACCTAGTCTATGCCTCAAATCTAGAAAGCCTCTCTGGTCCATGGACGAACTCTTTTCAGCTCTGCTGCCATCAATATCTGACATATGGAGAGAACAATGGTCCAACAATCTACCAACAAACGGCTTCCTGGTAGAAGATCCCTATGCTCCACAGCCTGGTTTTGATCTTCCTAAGAAGATTTGGTCATCAATAAACAGGATCAGAACTAGTCAGGGCAGATGTGGCTACCTTCTACACAAACGAGGCTGTCAGATCACCCTTATTGTGATTTGTTCTCCTGTGGCTCAGACAATTACTCATATTGTGTACAACTGCCCAAGGCACCAATTTCACAGTGGTAGCCTACAGGACATCCACAAAGTGATGGATGAAGTCTTGAAGGCCTCATCCATCACTACAGGTCAAGGTCCAGCCTGGACCTTGACCTGTAGTTGGTGTGGCAGTGGTTATGGAGGAAACAGAAGATCATGGTCCCGTCTCACCACGAAGACATTATTCTCATAGTCCTCGTCATAGTATCAACAGAACTCCTCCTCATTTTAGAAGATGATGATGTAATGTGAAATGCCCCCCCCCCCCCTTCTAATGGATCAAGTTTTCTCACACAAGACACAATTGCTCTCTAATTAAACCTAGGATACAGCTACATTTATGTTGTGAGAACATGCAGCCTTGTCATACTTGTTACACAGTAGGACAATAATTGCCCCTGGCTTGATTATGACAAGTTACTTTTGCTTTATTTAAAAAAAAAAGGAAAGATTTAGAAAGCTGGTTGTGCCTTTTATGTAATGAACTTGTATATGTTAAGATTTTCATCATTTGTTGCTGGAAATTGTGATTGTACTCACCAGTTTCATGTAGCCATAAGCATAAATAAATAAATAAATTAAAATATATCCTACATGTTCTTTTGAAATGCCTATAGTTTCAGCAATTTCACGCACTTTGACTTGCCGGTCATCCAATATCATATCATGCACTTAATCAATGATTTCTGGTGTTGTTACATTTTTTGGACATCCTTCACATGGACCATCTTCAAGGCTGGTACAGTTATGTTTAAACTCGGCAGCGCATTTCTTAATTGTCGAAAACAAAGGAGAAGAGTGCCCATAAACTTTTATGAACTTTGAATGAATTTCTTTTGGCATTAAACCTTCTTTTACAAAGAATTTTATCCATTTGAAGGGATACAGACTTTTGCTTCAAACAGCTGTATAAACTAAACTACTTGATAGAATGACTTGAAATTTCACATGAATGCTTATGACAGATGTACCAACTTAGAAACAAAAGATCTTGCCGATAGTGCTGCCATCTATGATCGAGGTCGAGAACTTTTCAGACCACCTCTCATACAATTAATGTATTATTAAAATTTAGTTATTATATAGAAGTGCTGGCCTGGTTGTCAATTGGATTGTTTTACCGTTTTAACTTACCATAGTGAATTCCACCATGATATGATTTCTTGTGAATATCCTTAAGTGATAAGTAATTTTTGCTGTCTGTTGTGAAATTCCTCCCTTGTTTATTGTAGGCTTGAAGCTAACTGAAAAAGTTCTATGTTTGGTCTTTAGAACACAGTCCATTCATCGACTAAGATAAACTGATGTACTATATTTGATCTTGTCAATAACAAAATGGTACTGTTCCTCTGAAGTACAGCTGCTGTCTGGATGCAGATTAAATTTGCAGCATCTCTTGATAATTTCCTTGGTTCCTTCTCTATGTTACCAATAATGTTGAAGATCTCAGAGCCAAACAGATTCTCAGAAATATCTCAAATATAAAACGATCAACACCTCAGAAAATATGATACAAGAACATCATAGTATTAAAAGCAGACACTAAGGTAATGACACAGTAGTCATATAAACAGATACATATAATGGCAAAATGCAGAACTTAATGAAAAAATATTTAAAATATACTGGAGAATGACCAAAAAAAATGCTGGCACATCCACAACATGATCCTGAAGGCTTGTGCACCAGAACTGACTCCTATCCTATGTTGCCTATATATATATAATCTATCACTCTATAGTATCTATCCCACAACCTGGAAATTGGACTATATTCAACCCATTCCCAAGAATGGTGATAAATCACTGCCAATCTAACTACTGCCCTATCTCACTCACCTCAGTCCTGTTTGGAGAAAAACCACCAATTCCCAACTCCTACACTACCTGGAAGGCATCCAGCTAATAAACAACCAGCAGTATGGATTCCATCTCTGCTGATCAACAGGAGATCTACTCACATATATCACCCATTTCTGGACAAATGCCATGGAGAAGCCTGGTGAATCTCAAGTAGTTGCATTTGATATCTCCAAAGCTTCTGACCAGGTCTGGCACAAAGGCTTGCTAAGCAAACTTCCATCATTTGGCCTGTTTCAGGACTTCTGCAGTTATATTGCCAGCTTTTTGTCTGGATGCACACTATGTGTGATGGCAGATGGTTCCTTATCCTCTCCACCATTCAACAAATGCCGGGGTTCCACAAGGTTTTGTTCTCTCACCAACCCTCTTCCCTCTATATATCAATGACCTACCTCAGTTGACCTGCAACCCAATGCACAGTTTTGCAGATGACAGCACACTGCACTCCTCCCTTCCATTTGATAAACCTTACTGTACACAACTCACCCCAACCTACAGAACATCGACCACCAATGCCCTCAATTCTGATCTCCAAGCCATCCTTCAATGGGATTCAGATAACCTCATCAATTTCAATGCTAGTAAAACCCAGTTATGTCTTATTCTCAAAAAAAAAGAACCATTTTCTCCTGGTATTATTTTTGATAACACTCAAATTTTCAAGACAAGATGAGATTTCTCTTCTTGGAATTACCCTGACATAAACACATCACAACCAATGCATCCGCAGCTTCTAAAACACTAGGATTTCTCTTTTGCTCAAGATGTTACTTCATCTCTAAGCAGCTGTTAACCTTAACAAAATTTACCCAGCTATTGAATACTGCTCTCACATTTCGAGTGGGGGGGGGGTCCTAAGAGCTCCCTCAAAATGCAACTCAACACAGAGGAGAGCAATTAGATTGATTAATGACCCATCTCTTACCAACTCACTCCTCCCACTTTCATACAGACGTTTGGTTTCTGCATTGTGTATTCTATAAATATTTCCATGGCAAATGTTAATCTGAAATAGTATCAATAATAAGGAGGAGAAAAAAAAAACTTGTCCTATGGGTTTCAAGGTATGCTACTAAGTCTATTGGAACACATG
The DNA here is from genome assembly GCF_054136105.1 of Typopeltis vanoorti. Taxonomy (NCBI): domain Eukaryota; kingdom Metazoa; phylum Arthropoda; class Arachnida; order Uropygi; family Thelyphonidae; genus Typopeltis; species Typopeltis vanoorti. The sequence continues at coordinate 148,723,263 of NC_143551.1, forward strand.
CAACTGCCACCCAACATCCCTTTTGCAGTACACCTTGAAACCCACAGAACAAGTTTCTTTTCCCCTGATGTGTTTCCCAAGGAATACAGTACATAGGCTTTTAAATCAAATGTAAACATGTTCCTCCTTTCCCAACCCACTACCCATATATGGTACTAATGTACTATAGGTTGATCAACCAACCTCTCCTGAATGGGCTCAACATAGTAAATAATCAGCAGATGCCCTAAAAGAATACAGGAAAAATGTAAGAGCTAAGCTGTGTGTAAAAGTAGCTAAACAAAAGTCATGGGAAGACTTTGTTAAGAATATAGAAAATAAATATCAGGAAGGTGGCAAAATATTCCGAGGCTATTGAAGAAGCTTAGAAATGGAGGGAGGAAAGATTATTGTAAAATGAATGAAAACTGAAATAAGGATATCCTAGATGTCTGGAGTAATTACTTTGAAAGACTATTAAACGAAGCAAGCAGTGACAGAACCATACTAGAAAATTTTCAAGAGAAATACATATGAATACTCAACATATAATATTCAACCAGAAATGCGCAAGCACAGAGGTATAAAAGTTTTGCAGTGGCTACACTGCAGAACTCAGAGGGCCTGGTCAGAAGGTCGAATTCAAAATGATTGAAGTAGAGCTCTCATAGTACCCAACTATTAAAAAAAAGGAAATAAGACTGAATGTGAGATTTACAGAGGAATTTCTCTACTAAGTGTTCCAGGTAAGATTTATGCAAGCATACTTGAAACGAGGTTGAAAAATATTGTGGAAGAGAAACTTGGAGAAGAACAAGCTGGGTTCAGGCCAAACAGAGGTTGTTTGTCAAGATCAGATATTTTCTTTAAGACACATAGTTGAGAAATTGTGGGCATAGGACAAGGATCTGTACTTAAGTTTTGTAGATCTGGAAAAGCTTTTCAAAACACTACAATTATATGGGGTGAATGGAATATTATACAGAGCAATACATAGTCTGTATTTAAGTTGTCAGTCAGCAGTTAGAATTGAAAGAAATACAGGAAGATGGTTTGATGTAAAATCAGGGGTAAGACAAGTATGCATGTTATCTCCATTCTTATTCATCATCTGTATGGATCACATTATGAAAGAAAGTGGCATCAAGCCTGACATTAGAATTGTAGATGTCAAACTTAGCTCTTTGCTTTATGTAGATGATATTGTACTAAACAAATCCAATGCAAGTCTCCAGGATTAACTAACTAAATTGAATAACAGCTGTAACAAATTTGGCATAAAAATCGGCAATAAAAAGACCCATTCCCATTCGCATGTCATCATCTCCTTCCAGGAGGTCGGCTATCATGATGTGACTCATGGTTCACTAAGGGGTGTAACGACTTGTGGTGAGGATGCTATTTCTTCCACATCTCGTCATAAGTATTCATGACTGTAAATCCGTGTGTGTTCATGGGTTTGCTTGTTCTGAGGGACAAAAACTGGCGTTTCTGGGTGGGAAGGCCAAAACTATGAAAACAGACAGGAGCATAGAAAAATTCAGCTGCATTCTCAATGGAGATCCTATAGAACAAGAAAAATATTTCAACTATTTAGGCACAGCTTGTAGAGCAGATGGCAGGTTAAATCTGTAACTAGACAACAGAATAAGCAAAGCTGGTATGGTGGGTAGCCAGTTGAATAAATTTATATGGAATAAGAGAGGAACTTAACATAAAAAAAGAAATAAAACACTCGATCAAAGACTAGAGACCACAGATATGAGGGTTCTGAGAAAACTTAAGGGAGTGAATGAGTGGCATCAGTGGCAGAATCATATTAAATATCAAGATATTAGAAAGGAACATGACATTATTAGCATTCAAGAATGTGCCAGTAGAACTAATCTAAGATGGTATAGCCACTTAAACAGAATGGGTGAAGAAAGGTTAACTAAGCAGGTGTTTAATGCCAAGATGGCAGGAAAGAGACCAGAGGAAGATCAAGGTCTAGGTTGATTGCTTTGGTCAGAAGTGCCTTAGAAGCACGAAATGTTAAATGTTAAATTATTTATGGAGTGCTCATAATAGATTGATTTGGAGGAAAACTATTGATAGGAGATTAATAATGTCAACTTAATCATATAGCACTTAGTAACCTCAATACCCCCCCTGGGGGTACTTATCAGGAAATTGATGATGTATTCAAATTTCTATTGTTCTTCACAAAGAAGATGTTTTTCAAGACAAAATTGTAATTAATTTTACTTTACTAAAATTTTAATATAGTACCTGCTGAAATACTAAATTATCAAGTTTAGATGGTCAGTATCAAAGTGTTTTTATTATTTACTGAAGATTATATTTGTTACGATCATTAGAAAATAGTAACATATCTATTTATGTAAAAAAAAAATAAACTTTCTTACTCCTGGTATGCTTCCAGCAGGAACAGGTTTCATCATGGTGTACATTCCTTCTGCACCAGAACCAGAAGAATCTTCAAAGAGAGAGAGAGAGAGATATATATAAATGAATTTAAATGATTCCATACTGAGAAAGAAAAGTTTAATGTTAAGATATGACTAGTTTTGTTGAAATTCAACTTCTTCAGGTATCACAGGCAAAGAATTAAATAAAAAATAACAGAGACATGATAAAATACATTAACAGATCTAGTATAAAACACATAAGTACATTTAAAAACAGGAATGTGTGCTTGAGTTCCAACTGAAGTTGACTATGTGCGTGATCTCCTATAGCCAACTTTCATGTGTAAGCTTTTGATTCCTTGATTTTAAACCCAAAGTTTGGTTCAGATATTATGATGATATTTGTTATTTGGTCCCATAGCTGCCAAACTTGAACCACTTTTTTGGACACAAATTTTATATATATATATATAAAAAAATAAATTATTATTATTATTGGTTGGCTGAGTGGTTAGCATATCTGCTCTCCAGCCAAGAGGCTGCAGGTTTGAATCCTGCATAGGCATGGATGTTTGTGATTGTCTTCCACCTTAATACTTTCATTCACTCAAGTATAGATACACTCTCCCAATATGGACTGGATCACCATAGGAGTAGTAGACCCAAAACCTACTGCAATGGGAGAGGCATTCACCCTGCAGTGGGTAGGAAAATATGCTATTCATCATCATTATTATTATTATTATTATATGGGTACCTCCATGGAATCTGAAGAGTCATCACAGGAGACTCAAACTATCCTATCTCTCCTTGAACCCATTAACAGACAAAGAACTCATGACTCTGACAACCCATTTTACTCCATTCCACTCATTCACAACTCTGCAAGGAAAAAATCTAGTCCTCACATCCCTACTAACCACACTTATTCAACTTCCAGAGATGACCCCTTGTTCTGGCCCCCTCCAGCCAAGTGCTGAAACATTTATCCCTGCAAAAGACATATTTCGGTGATTACACCACATTTTTTTATTATTATTCAGTCTTATTCAGTTCTATAAAACACTGAAATAATAGTTCCCGACAAGTTTCGTAAATCGTAGGATTTACATCTTCAGGGGTAAATAGTATAACTTAAAGTTCAAACAAGAGAATTAATAAATACAAATCATAACCGTCTGGCTATTCATAAAACTCAAATAACAGAATGCAGATATATAACGTTATTCACGTTGAACAATACTGGACGATGTCACGTGTGCTTGTTCTCGTTCATACAGTCCGAGCTCAGATTGAGGTAGATTTTTTATTAGAGCTGACCACACTTGATGGATTTTTTGATTTTTATTGCATTGGGTTGGGTTGGGTTTTTTAGCATATTAGCAGCTTCTTTAAATTTTCTTATATAACTGTTGTTTTCTATGTATGACATCGTCGTTTTTTGCCAGAGTACATCGTGTCCAGTGGAAGTGGTATGGAAAGCAAGACCCGTTTTTTGTTCTCTTTTGTATTGTACGTCTTTTTGGTGTTCAGCCATGCGTATTTCTCCAGATCTTCCTGTCTGTCCTACGTAGCAAATCCCGCAAGAGCAATGGATTTTGTAGACTCCTGGTTTTTTAAGAGGATGATGAGGTGGTTTTGGTGGATGTAGGAATCTTGAGATTTTCTCCATAGGAAGGAAGGCTACTTTTATGTTGTGTTTATTCATTAATTTGGCTAGCTTGTCTGTAACATTTTTGATATAAGGAAGCGAGATTGCATTTTTGTAATCCTGTTTTATTGTGTTGTTAGCTGGAGGCATTTTAAGGATTCTCTTGATGGTTTTTGTTTCATATCCATTCTGTTGGAGGATTTGTGTTAAGTATTTTAGTTCCTCATTACATCTTTCTTGTGTGCTGGAAGCCTACAAACACTGGAAGATTTCTAAATGCAACCTCACACCACCATCCTTCACAAAAAATAAGCTTAATTAAAACTCTTCGAGACAGAGTATACAATATCTCCAGCACACAAGAAAGATGTAATGAGGAACTAAAATACTTAACACAAATCCTCCAACAGAATGGATATGAAACAAAAACCATCAAGAATATCCTTAAAATGCCTCCAGCTAACAACACAATAAAACAGGATTACAAAAATGCAATCTCGCTTCCTTATATCAAAAATGTTACAGACAAGCTAGCCAAATTAATGAACAAACACAACATAAAAGTAGCCTTCCTTCCTATGGAGAAAATCTCAAGATTCCTACATCCACCAAAACCACCTCATCATCCTCTTAAAAAACCAGGAGTCTACAAAATCCATTGCTCTTGCGGGATTTGCTACGTAGGACAGACAGGAAGATCTGGAGAAATATGCATGGCTGAACACCAAAAAGACGTACAATACAAAAGAGAACAAAAAACGGGTCTTGCTTTCCATACCACTTCCACTGGACACGATGTACTCTGGCAAAAAACGACGATGTCATACATAGAAAACAACAGTTATATAAGAAAATTTAAAGAAGCTGCTAATATGCTAAAAAACCCAACCCAACCCAATGCAATAAAAATCAAAAAATCCATCAAGTGTGGTCAGCTCTAATAAAAAATCTACCTCAATCTGAGCTCGGACTGTATGAACGAGAACAAGCACACGCGACATCGTCCAGTATTGTTCAACGTGAATAACGTTATATATCTGCATTCTGTTATTTGAGTTTTATGAATAGCCAGACGGTTATGATTTGTATTTATTAATTCTCTTGTTTAAACTTTAAGTTATACTATTTACCCCTGAAGATGTAAATCCTACGATTTACGAAACTTGTCGGGAACTATTATTTCAGTGTTTTATAGAACTGAATAATAATAAAAAAATGTGGTGTAATCACCGAAATATGCCTTTTGAACCAATTAGCCACAGAAGTTTACGCCTGCAATTTATCCCTGCATCAATCCTATAAAGTGCTTTAAGCAGCTCGAATTTCTATCTTATCCCTTCTTTTTCTCCTGTCAACCAACTTCTTCAATCCACACATCCTCAACCTATCTTCTTAGGGAACATTCCACTCACCCTCATGGTCACTTGCATCTGAATTTTTTCCACTGCTTCCCCATTACTAAGAAACCAAGAAGACCAGACTTGAACATTGTAATCCAGCTGTGAATGCAACAAGGCCTTATAAAGGGGAATAACAACTCCCTTATCTCTACTTGTTAATGTGTTCTTCAAGTAATCTTATGGGCTACCTTAGCAATATGTCCTCTAAACGTAAACTCTCTGTCTACCCCCACCCCTAAATCTCTAGCATCATATATATATATATAGCATTAACAAATAAACCTAAGAACTAGAACAGAGAATATTAACATTTGAAATATCTGACATCAATTTTTCACAAAAAATCTGGTTCGGTCACTCATACATATATTCAGCAAGCAAGAAATAGAATATGATGTGCATGTATTTTAAGTGTGAATTGGTTACATTCACAAGAGAAACTTTTTTTCTCTGATACAAACAGCATTCCTTATTCTAATTTTTATCTGCCCCTCCCACCTTTTAAGTAGAAAATAAGTTATATTTGAACTAAAAATTGTAGTAATCACAACTTTGTTTTGCTGTTATTATTATTATTATTATTATTACTGAAACTGCAGTTATGAGCAGTTTTGACAAATAAAATAAAATAAAGAATATTCAACTATACTCACTTATAATCTGCCAAAAATGATGAATAAATTATTATTTAAAAGAGAAAAACAGTTTAGTTTGAATATATGTAAAGAGCTGATAGTAGTTTGCAGCTGGTATTTATTCAGAGTGCATTATTTTTTAGCAAAACAAACAATAATGGGATGGCAAAATGATTAGAATAAGTAATTAGGTTATCTAATCACTGTGCATTCCTGTACAATCAAAAAGAATAAAATATAAGCCAACAGTATTAGCTGGTTATAAATATATTCTTTGTGATGTGTAGGAGTGGGTTAGACCTCCCTTGGCAATGAAATAGTAGCTTTAAAAAGTCTTGACCATAACTCATGCATTGCTAACATCCTTCCCATGCTTGTATTAAGTTTGTTTTTGTTTTGTCAAAATGTAAATATACTTGTGAAGAAATTATATTCTTATCCTATACCTAATCATGAGTAGGCAAAAGTTTGCAAGTGAAGTGAAGTAACTTCACATACAAACTTTTTGCTCATACTCTGGTAAAGGATAAAACCAGGATATAATATCTTATCAAGTAAATTTTCATCTTTCCCATGAGTGGTGCCATGAGTTTATTCTCATGGCACCACTCCAAGCTGCATCCCAAGTTTCTTATAATCACTGGCTCTGTGGTTCCAGATGTACTCTGACTAAAAGCTACGAGAAATTACCTGAACAGGAAAAGAAATACCCACATCCATAGTGTTTTTGTTATCTAGAAACAAAATGAAGAATGATTACACAAAGATAACTTTAATGAATACAGAGATTATGGATGGAGATGAACAGAAGCAGAAGAAACAGATTTATCACTTTGAGAGGATTATCATCCAGATGGAAATAATGGAGTGGAAAGGGACCATTATGGGAATAGAGTGATAGGAATAGATGGGATATCAACTTGTGTGTTATGAGAGAGTGCAAGAAAAACAACATTAACCCTAATAAGGCTGTTTAAGTCTCAACAGTGGCAAGATCCCAAGAAAGTAAGAAAGTAGACAAGTTTTTATCCTTCACATATTAGAAATATCCTTGATAGTTCCATAACAAAAGAATCTCTAAGACAGAGCTATTAAATCATAAACTAATCAGCATTTTTTTCAGGAAATGGTGAACAAGATAAGGGAAAGTGGTTAAGGACAGAACACAAGAATGGATGGATAGGAATATGATACTCTATGGGGCATTTTAATAGAGCATTTTGAAAGCCATGATTTAGTAATTTACTTACTTTCTATAATAAAATAACAGTGAGTTGGATAAGGTTACACTATGATACTGTGAGACTTAGCAAAAGCATTTGAAAGGATACCTCATAGAATTATACACACACATATAAATATCATTTGCTACAATCAAATGATTAATGGGCATAAGATTGTGGCTAACAAACAGTCAGTAGTAGACACTGAAGTCAAATCAAGAAAGCAGGCAAGCCAATGGCATGCAAAATGGTTCTGTACTTGAGCTGCTATTTAATTTGTAAATTAATGTTATGTGAAAATGATTTGAGGGGAGATATTCAGTTATTTACCAATGATGCTAAACTGAGGAGAGCAGTAGATAATAAAAGTGATGTAGATTCTGCAGGATGATTTTAATAGACCAACAGTTTGGAAAAAGGATAATACTTGATAATTCAGTGCAGGAAAAAAAAAAGGTTATGAAATCTGGGATGCAAAGACTACAAACTGTGAATTACATAAATGGAAATAGACTTCAGGAAATTGAGGAGGCTAGGGATTTGTGAGAGGTTAATGATAGACAGGAAGTTAAAGTTCATAGGACACTGCAAATAAGCAAATTAGATCCAAGGATTACTCGGATGCTCTTAAGATGGTAGGATGAGTGGTGTGCACTCCCATGATGAGTCCATGAACTCCTTAGAGGTGTGTCAAGTAATAATAACAGTAAGAAGCATACTGACAAGTAGAGATAAGAAAGTCATTTATTCTGCTAAGGCCATGGCATGATCACATCTGGACTGGGTTCACTAAAGAGTATAAGTGGTGGAGAGGATACAGAGATCAATCATAAAATGGTGATGGGTTTGTGGAATACTCTTATGAGGATAAAGGTTGCTAATTGCACAATTTAGATAAGTGGAAGAAAGTGAGATTATTAAAGGGATTTTAGAGAGCAGATCAAGAAAAAAAATTTCACTTCATAACAGGATGTATGAGAATAAGGGGTCATCATGGAAGTTTAAGAGTATGGTTAGCAAGGTTTTAAAGACAGTTTTTTTTTCTTGGAGAGTAGTAAATGAGTACAAGAGATGGGTGCTTTAGGCACTGTGTGAATAATGGTCACTAGGCTGCCTGCAATGAGTTTTTAGATCCTATGGAGTTTCCTGTGTGATAATGGCATAAAGAGTTTCAGTGATTTATTATGTGTCCTAGAATCACAATCTATAGTTCCTATTCAATCATCAACAGGTAAAATGGAGGCAAAGAGAACAAAATTTATTTCATCATCAATAACTCAATTAATAAAGGTCTTCATTAGAACTACACAAAAACATGCATTAAGGCAAAAATACAGACTACTATTCCATGTTGGAGAAAAATTAATTTAAAATAAATCAAACTAATTACCCAAACTTACTAGCCCTGATTTCTGTAGGGGAAAAAAAATCTAACCAAGAAACTTGTCTTCTCTTGGTAGCTCATTCCTCTTCTATATAAAAATAACATAACTTCAAAAACAAAATTAAGATCACAACTCATAAAAGTGATTCATTAGTCAGTTTTGTTGTATATGTTCTTTTCACCAATATCTCAATCAATGTTATGTTCTGGTCACTTCATGTGGCAAAATTTTTTACCTGTGGAAAGAAGATAAAGCCATGGGGCTCATCACTACTCTCTTCCTCCTACAGCCAACTTTCATGTGTAAGCTTCTGATTCCTTGATTTTAAACCCAAAGTCTGGTTCAGATATTATGATGATATTTGTTATTTGGCCCCATAGCTGCCAAACTTGAACCACTTTTTTGGACACAAATACAAAACAATTCACCACCAAAATGGGAAAACTAGAGCATACTTACTCCCTTACATTTCTGGATACACTTGTCTTCTGTAATGCAAGTATATCCATCACCATTTACTGTAAGCTTACATACAAACTCATACTACCACAATTCTACAGACAAACTTGCTGTCATTACCACTCTCAAAAAGCAAGTAATAGCAAAAATTATCAGCAAAACATTTATAAATTAAACCATTGTCCCATAATTTGAAGGGAATATACAAACAAAACAGACAAAATACTGCACAAATACAACCTTAATGCCATATTAATGTCATAAATTAAAGAACTCATTCAACTCCTCCAAGGATTCCCTTCCCCACGTGGTCCATCCTGGGGGTGTAACAGCATGCACAATTCCAATCTAAATAAACATAAACAAATGTCATATTGGAATATAATAACTATGGGAATGTGGGTCTTTCTGATCATGCTATTGATAGTCTTTACAGAAATGACAGGAAAGGCACTTGTTCTTTACATCATACAAAACATGGAAGAAATGCAAATTTAAAGAATTAGTAACTAGATATTCCTCCCTTACTGGCCTTGAAGCATTTACCTTGATGGACCTGGTTTCAGTCAGGATTTCTCCATGACTGCAGGTCGTAAAGAGTCCAGCTGTTCCTGTCATTAGCCTTTCTTCTCCATTTTCTTCCAACTTTCTTGATCATTGGGTCTTCCCACCTTAAAGCCGGTCTTCCAAGTTCCTTTTGGTATCTCTTGGATACCAGTATGTTACTCTGACTGGCCATCTGTTGTCTCTCATTCTGGTGACATGTCTTGCCCATCTACTTTTGCTGTTGTAAATTGCTTTTATTGCATCTTTGAGTCTAGACTTCTTGATTTCTGTATGTCTTACATGGTCTATTTTATTTATATTGCACATTCTTCTTTCTATTGCATGGTGAGTTATTATTATGCTCTGTTCTCCTTTTAAAGTTGTGTTCCATGTTTCACTGCTATAAATTAATGCTGGTAGGATGTAACTATTGAAAAGATGGGCTATTATTTCTATGTCTATGTTTTGGTTCGTAATTGTTGATTTTATTTTGTTGAAGGCCATCCAAGCAGCTCTTTTTCTCCTTGCTATTTCATTTGATATGTCATTATTCATTTTTATAGACTGTCTGAGGTAGATGCAATCTTCAATTTTTTTCAATGGTGTGGGATTCTAGAGTGGTTGTATAATCTTTACAGTATTCATTTTTCATCCATCTTGTTTTGTCTGGATATATTTCCAATCCAATATTTTAGCAGTTTGGGCTTATGTCATCCAGCATTGATTCTAAGAGTTTGGGGAATGAGATATTAATACCACATCATTGGCAAATAATAGAATATTTATCATTTCACCATCAATGTTTATTCCACCTTTCATGTCAGTTTTTCGAATGATGCTGTCCAGAGATGTGAAGAGATTAGGTGATAAGACATCACCCTGACTAATTGGATGATTGAAAAGAGTGATATTTGTTTTGCTTTCTTTGTAAATATCTTTTATGAGCTAGATATATGCTATTTCTACTCCTTGTTCTATTAAAGCTTGGAATACTGTGTTATGTTCAACAGTGTCAAATGCGTTTTTTTAAAATCTATACCAAGAAAGTGGCATCTGGTATTCTCTGCATCTTTCTGCTAATTAAGTAATATCTGAATGTGGTCTATTGTCAAAAAGCCTTTTTTGAAACCGCCTGTTCTTTGCAGCTATTTTCACTGATGGAGGTTTGCATTTAGAATGACTGTGGCAAATATTTTATATGTATGTAATAATAGACAGATGGTCTGTAATTACTGATGTCTTCCTTGTTACCTTTTTTTATGCATGATTATGGTCTTTGATGTTTTCCATTCAGTAGGTAATATTTATACCAAATAAATCTTTCTGCTAGAGCTTTAAAGAGTACTTGTCCACCCATTTTTAATTCATCAGATTTTATATCGTCAATTTCTGGTGATCAATCAGTTTTCATATGGTGGATAGCCATTTTTACTTCTTCAGATAGGACAGATGGTATTTCCAAATTTTCATCTAGTACTAGATCTATGATTACTTGTTTATATGAGTAAAGGTTCTCATAAAACGATTTTATTATTTTTTCATTTCACCTCTATTTGTGTACCTGTTTCCTTGATTGTTTATGAAGGCAGATGGTTGTTTTAGACTTATTTCTTTTTCTATTTTTTTTAGGCTACTGCAGAGCCTAGCTGCTTCTGCTAATTTTGTCATTCTATATATATTATAGTTGTCTTTGATATTCTGCTCAGTTGTTTAGAGATAATTTTATATTCTAAATGGTCTTGGAAAAATGCTACTCTGATACTGTTATTTAAAAAAGGGGACAAAGAAGAAGTAAAGAACTAGAGACCAATTAGTATGCTCGCTAATCTGTACAAAATTCTCACAAAAGTAATAACAAACAGGTTAACACCTCTTCTAGATTCAAATCAATCAGTAGAACAAGCAGGATTCTGTAAAGGCTTTAACACAATTGATCATATTCATGCAGTAAAACAAATAATAGAAGAAGCAGAAGAAAACCAATTGCCGCTCTGTTTAGCCTTCATTGATTACGAAAAAGCATTTGATTCCATCAAAACTAATGCAATAATCAAAGCACTCCAGAATCAGGGAGTTCCTGGAGAATATATGGACCTCCTCCAGGCAATACACCTCACTGCAACAGCAACAATCCAACTTCACACAAGTAGCAATAACATATCAATTGAAAAAGGTGTCTGACAAGGAGACTCTCTATCAACCAAAATCTTTAACAGCAGTACTTCAAGAAATATTTAATAATATAAACTGGACAAACCTTTACATAAAAATTAATAACCGAAACTTAACACACCTAAGATATGCAGATGATATCATAATTTTTGCAAACACTCAAGAAGACCTTAATATAATGATAGAAGACCTATATCATGAAAGCAGAAAAGTCGGTCTAAAAATAAACAGAGAAAAAACTAAAATCATGTTTAATCATTTTGTAATACCAAAAAACAATAATAGAAAACAATTTCTTGGAAAGAGTCTCTTCATATACATATTTAGGTCATCTCATTGATCTCAATGTGGACTCTAAAAGGAAATAAACAAGAGTTCAACTTGCCTGGAGTGCATTCAGAATTGAAAAGCATTTTTTAAAACAATGATGTCCCACACTGTTTAAAAAGAGGAAGACATTTAACCAGTGTATACTTCCAGTCATCTCATATGGTTGTCAAATGGTTGCTAACAAAAGCACTGGCAAATAAATTAACAATAACTCAAAGAAAAATGGAGAGGTCGATGCACATTAAAAGATAAGAAGCGAAACACCTAGATAAGAAGCCACTCTCATCACTGACATCATTCTTCACCACAAGTGACTAAAATGGAAATGGGCCAGATATCTATCCAGAAGAGAAGATGAGCGATGGACCACCATACTAATGAACAGGATGCCAAAAGAAGAGAAACGAGGCCGAGGATGTCCTAAAAGAAAGTGGAGAGATGAATTATCAAAATTTGTTGGGGAAAATTGGTCAACCATTGCCAAGAACAGAGAAAGGTGAAAAGAACTGGAGGAGGCCTTCTTGCAGCAGTGGACAGAAAATGGCTGAAAAGAAGAAGAAGAAGAAATGGTCATTTCCTGTATCTTTCAGTTTTCTTCTTCTCTTCAGTAGTTCTATCATTCTTGCTGATAGGCATTCCTTGGTCATTGGAGGAAGTTCATAAGGGGGGGGGGGGAGGATTGTTTCTTTGCAATTCAATAAAATTTGTTCAATCTTTGTCGATGTCATTTTTTAATTTCCAATCAGTTTCTTCCGCATTTTTTCTAAATTCTTCTAATTTATCTGTTTTCAGCGTTTGTTATGGTTGGATTGTGTTCGTATATGTTCTTCATTTTTTCTATGAATTTTGAGGGTGGCTCTTATTGGATGTTGGTCTGAATGAATATCACAGTATTATTGTGGATTGCTTGAAGTATTTACATGTCAATAATTACCGTATATTCCGGCATACAAGTGGACCTAGCATATAAGTCGATATTGGAATTTTTTGAGTTTTTATAGTATACTTGTCGTATAAGTCGACTCGAAAAATTTCTTTAAAAATAAAAATTCTGATAGTTTTTAAGTAAAATTTTTATACATGCGTCAACCACTAGGATCATAACTGCCTTTTTAGTCCTTCCATTCTTTGTTTTAGCAAAAAGATATAAAATACCTAGTTGACAAAAGAAATTTTATTTCGTATTGACCAGTTGACCAATAGTGAACTAAAGTGCAATGGCTCCTTTTAAAAGAAATGAAATATGATGCAAGTTTTAAGTGCAAAGTGATTAAATTTGCAAAAGAAAATAATAACTGTTGCTGCACGTCAGTTCAGAGTAAAAGAAAAACTAGTTTTGCAATCGGAGAAAAAATGAAACTTTAATAATGAAAATGCCAAAAAATAAGTGCACATTACAGAAAGGAATTTGTAAGTGACCTATTCTGGAAAATAATGTTGCAGATATTCGTTTATTTGCTTTGAAGTGTGGCAAAGCAAATAAAAAGGACAGCGAAAACTTCAAAAGCTACAGTGAGTTGGCGTAGCCAATTTATGGAAAGGAAAAATGTAGTGCTTCGACTAAAAATGAAAATCGCACAGAAGCTGCCAAAGGATTTGAATGATAAGTTATTAAGTTTTCAAAGATTTATAATTGCTAAAAGAAAGCAAAAAAATTATTTATTGTCTCAAATCGGAAATATGGATGAAACTCCAGTTATGTTTGACATGATCGGGAATAGAACAGTAGAATTGAAAGAGAGTAAAACTATTTCTTTAAAAACAACTGGACATGAAAAAAGCTGTTTCACAGTTGTACTTGCTTGTATGGCTGATGGTACTAAATTAAAAACTATGATAATTTTTAAAAGAAAAACAATGCCAAAGATCAAAATTCCAAGAAACGTTTTTGTCCATGTTCATGAGAATGGTTGGATGGACGAAGCAGGAGTTAAGTTGTGGATAAAAAATATTTGGAATACACGACAAGGTGCATTAAAAAATCCAAACAGTCTTTTAGTGTGGGACATGTTCAAATCCCATTTAACAGAGAGCACAAAATCTTTATTAAGAGAGAATAATACCAATATGGTAGTGATTCCAAGTGGATTAACTTCACTAGTGGAACCGTTGGATGTTTGTATAAACAAGCCATTTAAAGACAGTTTACGAAAACAGTGGAATGAGTGGATGCAAGGAGGAGAGAAAAGTTACACAAAAGGAGGACAAATGCGATATGCGTCTTTGGTAACTATGTGTGAATGAGTAGCAAAAGCATGGGAAGAAATAAAACCAGATATAGTAATAAAATCTTTTAAAAAATGTGCTATATCTAATAAATTAGATGGTTCGGAAGATGATTTTATTTACAATGATGATGAAATAGATGCTAAATCTGATGGAGTAAAAGAATACAATTTGTATATCGTCATATAAATTGTATTCTTTTGGAAGAAAATAATACAATTTTTAAAATTGGAAGAAATTTAAAATTCTTCCAATTTTTAAAATTGGAAGAAATTACAGAACAAGAGTACAATGAACTTTTCATACATTCAGACAGTGAAAATTAAATTTTATTTATGTAGTTACCTACCTATTTTCTTTTGTAAATAAATAATTATATAACATGTAAATAATTTTTTCTGTAAATAAATTTTATATAAGTTGAAATATTTTTACTTATTTACCCTTTTTGTATATTGCTAATAAATTTAACAGAGTATGATACATACTAGTTTTTTCTTGGAAAGCAATCAATTTTTGACCCGGCGTATAAGTCGACCTAAAAAATTTAGTATTTTTTTTTTTTAATGCTGAAAAGTCGACTTATATGCTGGAATATACAGTACATGGATGTGGAGCATAAATTAAATGATACATTTTCTTCATGTGGCCATTTTTGGGTGGTTAAAGAAACATATGTAGTAGACATTTTTATAATGGTTGACATACACATAAAATCAAAATTTATTTAACTGATATATATCATACTGAATATTATTAGAACAAGGTGACAACATTCAAGACGTGAATCAAGTCAGAATGTGCTAATGCCTCAGTCATGAGTTAATAGGGGAATGCACTATTAGAGCTATTAAAACGAAAAAATGGTTAGCTTCTGTAATTCAAATACAAGGTGATATAACTTATTTGTGACTTGTTTTCCTTCGAACTATAATAATAATCTCCTGTTTACATGGCTATAACAAGGACAAAAGCAAATAGGCATGCTATGTGAATCACATTTAATGATTCATGTTTTGAATATTCTCAGCTGATCGTATCTTCTCTCCCTGATGATGTCTTGTAGCAAAGGATGAAATATATTAAAAATGCAATTTTTTGTGTCTTCCATTAAAAATATAATATAAATATCAATATTATCAATTTAAAGATGCCTGTGCAATTCTAATTAACTATCCTGATCTCAAGTAATGATGACCTAAAAATCTCAACATTATGGCTAGCCCACATTCTATCTACATAAGATAGAATGTGTTTTCTAGACCAATCAGGTCACAAATAAGCAGGACTAATGGTTTCCAGCAATCCACAATTGGTGGGCTCTAGGTACTAAACAAGAATAACCTCAGCCTTTATGTTGATACAAATACTTTACAATAATTAGGCAACCAATGATGCTGCTAGCATCATAAAAGAAATATTAAAAATATTATGTTTGCATGTATTGTGGCTTGTTTCTTTATATGTAAATACTTCAGATGAGGACCTTAATATGAAAGTCAAAATGTTGGGTAATCATAATTTGGTGTATTTTTACTTAGTTAATACTCTGACAGAGTAGTAGTCTCTAAAATTATGTCAAACAGATGCAGATTGCTGTGTAACAATGAAGGAAATGATACAGATGTCCAAACATTATTTTATGTTTGGACATCTGTATTGCGTCTAAATCTCTCTCTCTCTCTCTCTCGAGTATTCTGCAATCGAGCAGGTTCTTCTTTTAATAGCAGAAACTTTCCTTCCACTCTCTTCTGTTCTGAGCCTTCTCTTTCAAGGTTGTGTATCTATCTCCATTCAGCGTGTTATCTAGCATTGTTTTCCTCTTCCTCTTGGTCTTTTTCCATCTATTTTTCCTTCGATGGCATCTCTGATGATTCCATTCCCTCTCAGAATATGCTTGATCCAGTTTCTCTTGCTTCTTTTTATCCTCCTTAACAGACTTCTTTCTTTCTTCTTCTACTCTTTTTAAGACCTTTTCATTAGTTATTTTATCTATCCATTTGATCTTTTCCATCCTTCGCCAAATCTAAATCTCAAAGCTTTCCAAAATCTTAATTTCCGCTTTCTTCAAAGTCCAAGTTTCAGCTGCATAGAGGGTAACGCTCCACACATAACATTTTATTAGTCTTTTCTTTAGGTTTCTATCCATTTTACTTCTGAATAAATTCCATTTTCTATTAAAGGTATCTCTTCTCATCGCTATTCTTGCTTTATGTCACCTTTACATATTCCATCACTGCTAATAACACTTCCTAGATATTTAAATGTCTTTACTTGATTCAATTTTCCCAATTTATTCTGATATCCATATTTGCCTCTTTCCTTGCTATTTTCATTACCTTTGTTTTTCTTATGTTAATTTTCATTCCATACTTGATACAGAATTCCAGTAATCTGTTCAACAGATGTTGTAGTCCTGTTTCAGTATTTGATAATAATGACTTGTCATCTGCGTATCTTATTGCAAATATCTGTCTACCTCCAATCTTTATTCCTCCTTCCGAATTCTCCAGTGCTTCTTTAAACATTGTTTCAGAATACATGTTAAACAAAACTGGTGACAGAGAACAGCCTTGTCTTACTCCTTGTCCAATGATACCTGGTTCTGTTGTACCATGCATGTCTCTCACCATGGCAGTTTGTCCCATATATAGTGAAATAATTAGCCTTCTGTCTTTCCAATCTTTTCCATTACTTCTACCATCTTATCCCATTTTACAAAGTCAAAAGCTTTTTCAAATCTTATCATCATCATCGAATTCCTGCCATGTACCTCAAGGGGGTGTACAGGATATGATAGTACTACATGAAAAATTTACATCATTACTAACTCCCTATCTACAATTTTCCTCCAAATCAGTCTGTTACTTGTCAAGACTCCAACATTATCAGATCTTATATTTCTATCGTCTAAGGCACTTTGTACCGTATCAATACATCTATAGCTTGGTCTTCCTCTGGGTTGTTTTCCTGCTAACCTTGTGAAGAACACTTGTTTTGTTAATATTTCATTGCCCATTCTGTTTAAGTGACCATACCACCTGAAATTAGTTCTACTAACACATTCCTGGATGCTGACAATGTCAAGTTCTTTCCTAATATCCTCATTTTTAATATGATATTGCCATTGATGCCATCTGTTCACACCTCTAATCTTTCTCAGGACTCTCATGTCTGCAGTCTCTAGTCTTTGGTAAGTGTTTTACTTCTGACCCAGCTCTCAGATCCATAAGTTAAAATTGGTTTGAACACTGTCTTGTACACAGCTAATTTAGTGTTCCGACTAATTTCTCTCTTATTCCATATGAATTTATTCAATTGACTTCCTACCATACCAGCTTTGTTGATTCTGTTGTCTATTTCCATATTTAATTTACCATCTTCACTAAAAATCGTGCCTAAGTAGCTGAAATGTTTTACTTGTTCCACAGGTTCTCCATTCACAACACAGTTGACATTTTCAACAATTCTGCCTATTTTCATTGTCTTTGTCTTTTTATTGCTGACCTTCATACCATATCTATTACAACAGTTATTCAATGTAGTCAGGGAATCTTGCAGACTTGTAGCAGATTTATTTAGAAGTATAACATCGTCCGCATAAATCAAAGAGCTGACATTAACATCTCCAATTTTGATATCAGGTCCAATACCACTTTCTTTCATAATATGATCCATATAGATAATGAATAAAAGAGGGGATAATGTACATCCTTGTCTCACACCAGATTTAACATTAAATCATCTTTCTGTACTTCCTTCAAGCCTAATTGCTGATTTACAACTCAAATAAAGACTAAGTATTGCTTGATATAATGTCCCATTGACATCATATAACTGTAGCGTATTGAATAGCTTCTCTCTTGGCACATTGTCATATGCCTTTTCCAGATCGACAAAACTTAAATACAGATCTTTGTTATATTCCCATGATTAACTCTATATAACAGATATTAACTTCTTTATTCACTTCCAGATTTCTTTCACTTGATATTCTTAAAAGTCCAATCGCATCTCTTATTTCCCCTACCCTTCCTGAAACCAAACTGATCTTCTCCAAGAAATTCTTACACTTTAGATGCAATTCTTCATGTTAAGATTCCCATAAGTATTTTCGATGTATGGGAAATGAGGCTTATTGTTCTAAAATCCTTACACTTCACTGCATTACTTTTCTTTGGTATAGGTATAAATATTAAGGTCATAAAACCTTTTGGTAGTTCTTCTTTGTTAAAAATTAAATTTATTATTTTGGTTTTTTCTTCAGTTCCTTTCTTCTGAAGTTGTTTTAGGAATTCTGCAAGTATTTCATCTGTTCCTTCTGCCTTTCATGCTTTTCTGCCTTTTATGATTATAATATACATTTTTGTAGTTTCACAGAAAAAAAACAAGAATATGCATTTTGGTCAAGTTTGGGAATTTATGTGTGATATTAATACATTCATGCCAGAGAGAGAGAGATAAAATCTCTCACAGCAAATATGATCTTCTGATGGGGAAAGAGAAAATATCTCATGACACTATTTGAGTATTGGCGGATGCGTTACATATCATGACAGGTTCTTCGAGTGTTACCAAATCAGCATAGGGAAGGAATGTTTTGTTTCAAGATATATTAGAAAACAATAATTAAGAACAATGCTATATTTAGTTAATATATCTGAATTACTAAAAAGGTGTAAATATATGAAACTATATTAATGAGCCATGTGAGCATGGCAAACATAAGGGTTCTTCAATACAAAGCACCAACCTATTCAAATCCTCTTGTAACAGCATCACATCAGAACTTCCTGACACTACTCTTCCTAATTTAGCATCATTAGCTAACAATTGAATCCTTTGACACTCTGAATCATATCACTGACATAAAAATAAACAACAGAACCCTGTGGCACCCCACTTGTCACCCAGTACACAACTTGCTGGCTCCTATCAGTCAACCATCCCTATAACCAAGCTACTAAATGACTATCCATCTCCATCCTGCTCAATTTCAACATCAGTTTATTATGTGGTATGCAATCAAATGCTTTAGCAAAAAACTCCTGATAAATTGATGTATAAGCATCTACTCTGTCCAATAAACAAGTCATCATTATAAAATGTAACTAAGTTACTAAAGCATCACCTCTCCTTAACAAACCCATGCTGTTCTCTTGAAAGATTTCCATTCTCATCAATTCAACTTTGTATTCTAACCAGCCTCTAAAACACCTTCACCTACATCTGACATACACACTTATATTCCTGTTCTTTGATTTGCTTGTTTCTATACACTGATGATGACATACTGTTATTTTCAGTATGAAATATCTGTACTTTCATTAAAGTTAATTACTGTGGTTATCGTGTAATTTATATTTATACACACTGGCCTATAGTTTGACACTACCCACTTGGATTTTTCCTTATGAAGTGGCACTATTTTTCTTGCTTTTCTGGGAATATTCCTTTTCCAGACTTTTGTTGAACAATCACGTCAAGGACACTGCCAGCTCTTTCACATATTCCCATAATATATCTGGTGATATCCCATCCAGTCATGGGACTGGGTGGTGTATCACCACATCAAGGTTACTTAATATTTGATACATTTCCTTCTTGAACTGTCAGTCTTCTTTTCTCCTTCCTATTGTTAATCAACGCCACTCCTATCCCCCATGAAATACACTAACAAAATATCCATTACACTATAACTTCAGCATATGTGAGCTGTGTTCCATCATCTCCAGCAACAACTGAAGTCAATATTACATATTCACCTTATCTTCTACAAAGGTTTTGTTTTACTTCTTCAGCCATTCACCTTTCAAATGCCAATTTCCTCACCTTCCTAGCCTGCACCTTATACTCCTCATGCTGATGAGGGATGTCTTTTTCTTTATATCTCTTCCATAACATCCTCTTTCACAGAAGTTTCTGCATAATTCCATGATTCATCCATTAGACGCCCCCCACTTTATTTATCCTTCTAACTCAGGAATACAATCTGACATTGCCATTAGTAACTGATTTAGGCCCAAGTACTGCTGATTTCTCTCCTCTTCATGTGATCAAGCCATTGCACGTCATCAATTTGTTTCCTTAATTTATCATAGTCCCTTGCTCTGCAATTCCACACATCTGTCTTGTCCCTAAGTATCTCAAGGAATTTAATCTTCTTACTCACATTATTTTCTGCTTCCAGTTTTCTGTTGCTGTTTTTCTTCAAGTTCCACATGAAGAAAACAGCAATAAGAATGGCTTCGAGGCCATTTTCTGATGCTTTTGAAATCGTCAGTAATACCCTACTCCTCTTTAATACTTTTTTTTTCAAAAAAAAAAAAAAATGCTATAATAAACTCTGCACCCTTATTCCCAATACTCCTTTGTACGGGTGTATATCATGGCAGCTGTCCCCTTTCCTTCCCATCATTTGAGTCCTTTGATTCTGTTGCTCCTACTGAAGATATCCATAGCATTTGATTCCTTCTTCCTTTATCTTATACTCACAGTCCCACTGTCTAGTTTTTGTTTCCCTGACTGGCTACACACTCTCCTCTCTCTCTCTCATCAACAATCTATTTATCATCACACTACCACTCTCACTTAAATGCAGACCATCTACAGCAAATAGCTCTCTCCTACCTTCAAATTTATCACACATCCACATACTTAAGTCCTCTATTCATGCACATTGTAGCTATCATATGATTTATAATCAATGCTCTTTTCTTCAGCTCTCTACTATCTCTCGACTCTCTCTCATATTCTTTGCTTCACTGTCTCTAGCAACACTTGCAACTCTCCCACTAGCTCATTTGTACTCCCTTGCAAATTATTTATTCCTAACAGCATAGTCAACTCCTCTGCATTTCCTCTCCACAGCCACCCTTCCTTTGGTGCTTCTCTCAGACATACTTCTCACACCTGCTCCATTTTCACATCTTTTACCATAGAATTCTTAGTGAGCACTACACTATTTTCCACCATTCTATTATAATCATTCATCTTTGATTCATCTGCTACTGATACTTCCTTCTTATATCCTCAACTAACAATCTCTTCTAAATGTCCTCTCTTACTCTCCACATGCCTCAATTCACTCCTCAACCTTACTAATTCTTTTTTCTATTATTCTCACTCGTGTTCATATCTTTCATACTAGTTTCTTTACCATTCTTCCTTCATTCTTCTTCTGTTCCACCATCTTTGGTATCTTCCTGTCTTACTACTCTTTGCTATGTTATTCACCATACTTATACCACATTCACTATTCCAGACTTTTGCTAAGCTCATATCACTTATGTCATTCATGCTACCATTGAATGCTTCTTTCACCGATGGGGCTCTGGCAAACAAGGCAAGCATTGCTGCTGCTGCAAAAGTATATCTTTCCCAATTGGAAGAAATGTCAACTAGACCTTTAGATGGTAGATGTCTTTCATCTATGATGAAATATTGCTCACACATTTGGGATGGGTAATGCACCAAAATCCTCTGTAATATTGCACAATTCTAATCAAAAGAGGGCAACCCGGCTAATTAATGATCCCTCTCTCTCACATATCGACTTCAGTCTCTCTCACTCACTCACAGACGTTCAGTTTCTGCCATATGTTTCTTCTACAGATACTTTCATGGCCAGTGCTCTGCTGAATTGGCCACTATCATTCCTCCACTTTTCTCCAAAATTCATTAGAACCAGAGCTACTGTTAATCAACACCCTTTTACATCTTGAAATTCACCAAACCAACTTCACTGTCTCCTCTTTCATTCCCCCACTCTGCCTTCCCCCAAAGAATAAAACCTTCAGCTATTCAAAGAAAATGTGAACATATTCTGCCTTTCTTCTTTTCCTCTTGCCCACACATGGCACTAATGTGCTTATAGGTCTTGTAGCCTTTTGTGTGTGGATCAGATTTTAAAAAAATATCTCATCCTCAAGAAAGAGTGGACAGTTACTACAATTTAAATGATGGGTAGACAAGGGAGCAGGCAGTCTGAAAACCTAAATAAACTCTGAACTTATTAAAGCTATTTCAGTCCTTCAATGAGCAAGGTGGTGCTCATGCTACATGATGAACGTCATCTCCTGTTTCCAAAAATGTACATATTACTGATTTTCAAACTTGTTAAACATTCTAATAGGTAACACCATAGCTTATATATATATATATGTGTTTTTTTTTTTTTTTTTACATCTCCCACTTGTGAAAAGTTGTAAAAGTCTATAGTATAGTAGTGCTGCATGCGAGCTAAGGATTTTTTAGCATTATTTATTTTTTATATTTTTTATTTATCTTTGGAGACCAAACATGGAATTTTTTCAAGCCAGTTCAGGCCTCTAATAAGAAGGGTAGTGGTCTTACACCAGGTAGTGAAATTCATCATCTACCACCTAAAGACAATCACAAACATATGTACTCATAGTTAGATTCATTACCTCACAGCCTGCTAGTTGGAGAATGGATACATTAACCACATGGCCAACCAGGCCATCATATGTGTGCATCGAATGAAAAAAATAATTATGACATAAAATACAAATTTAACACCCACATGCTCAAAAAAATTGAATTAAAAAAACTCAACAATAATTAGTTTATTTATTAAATAAACTAATTTATATAACAAAGCTACTACATACATTTTATTACCTTAAAAGCTGTTGTTTTGTCATTATAAAAAAGCTTTATTAAGTTTCATTATAAAAAAAAAGCTAATAATGATACCAATTATCAAATATAAATAAGTGTTCAGTCAGAAACACTTTGCTCACCTCTTAATGCTGTGGGAACTGTCATTCTGTGGCTAGCGGGAGAATACGGACTTGATGATCCTGAAATGCAAATAAGAAAGATTAATAAAAATATAAGATGAAATTCATATAAGTACAAGTGTCATGCTCAGTGACACTTATATGAACACTTCTTTAAGGAATTTTCTATAACCAAGTTCATTAACTATTTAAAATGAGTTACAATGATTTAAAAATTTTTCAAACAAGTTCATCTGAAGTCCAAATTTCTAGACTCCTTGGGAAAAAAATAAAAAAAGAGAATTTACACAAACCTCAAAATTAATGCCCTATTGTAAATTTTCAAATGCTTAAATATACACTTACACATCATTTATATTATTATTATTATTATCATCACAACAAACCCTCCATCAAAGGTCTGTTTCACTTGAGGGGAAGCATATCTATCATATCTCATTCATACTCCTAGCATTCACAGCACATTCCAGAAAATGCTAACTACTCAGCCATCACTCTCCATGAAAAAAAAAAAATTAAATTAAAAAATTTAAAAAAATAATAAATAAAACATTAAAAAAAATAATTCTTTACTCCTTTTCATTAAGCTTTTTCACCACTTTAAGGGACTGCTTCTTTTCTTACACTCTGCTCTATGTATAATTACTGTATTAATTCTGTAAAATCCCTTCACCAAATTAAAACATCTCTCATATCACCTCAAATATATTTCTTTCCACTCACTTTGGGATCCTCTCCAAAGTTTCTGTATCACAATTGAGACTAGATAATCAAATCTGCACACAAAAATAAATATGTGTTTTGTTCAATGCCTTATGATCAATACCTACTGACCTTTACTTGTCAATGTGTACCCATTATTACAGCCACAGTGTGATGTGTAGCCTTGGCAATACTTGCAGACTGTGCACTCTAAACTTCAGGTTTCTGGGAGACCATCATTCCGAGATTTCAAATCTCACTTATCTCCTAACACAGTTACAAGTTTTTTCACTTGGTTACACTATAAAGTAAAGATGCCAAGAAATGATATTCCTGGTTTATACCTTTATTCAAGTGTAAGCAAATAGTTCACATGTAAAGTAACTTCACAACTGAGCTACTTGTATATAGAAGCTAATTTCACATCAGTTGTCTTAGTATCTCACAATGCAAAGCATACATTCTTGAGGATGTGTATAATGCTATGCATTAAAGGAAGGGCCACTACCCAAATTGGTCTTCTTCTTCTTGGCTTCACGTGTTAGACAACTGTTTGCCTGTAACGTTTTCAAGGATTTAAAAAGTCTTCTGCCCATTTCCTCCTGGGTCTTTCTCTTGATTGGTTTCAACCTTGATTAAGTTCTCATCGGTGGGAATCAGACCCAGAAGGGATACCAAGTGGAACTTGGAACTTCTTTGGGAGATGGACCAAGTGCTTGACTCTTCATCCCTTCATCTGATTTTAGCTTGAGTATGAGGGGATTATTGCAGGTAATTTATCTGCTCATTGTGAACATTGTAAGCTGTATTAGTTTTCTCTAGCGATGGCGGATTTCGGTTTTTTATATATGAAGCAATCTGAGGGTTTAGAGTCCGCTGCCTGTCGAATTAGTTGATTTGGGTGATTATCTGTGATTGTGAAGAATTTTTCTGCAATGCCTGTCATGTAGGTCTTGATATTAGGAAGGTTGGCTTCTTGGTGTAATTGCAGGTTTCTGATGAACCAAGGGGCATTAAATGCCATTCTAAGGCATTTGTTCTGTATTGTTTGTAATCTGTGGATGTTCTCTTTAGATGTATGTCCCCAAGTTGGTGAGGCGTAAGTTATCTGAGGTCTTATCACTGATTTGTAGAGGAGAATTTTGTTGTTTATATTTAGGAAGCTGTTCCTATTCAAAAGTGGATATAGCTGTGCAATAGTCTGACTTGCTTTGGTGGAGACACTATTTATGTGTGTCTTGAAATTTAGGCGCTTATCCAGATGAACTCCTATATACCTGGTAGAGATGTGCCAAGGGATGACTTTTCCAAACATTTGTATGCTTGTGTTCGGTTCTGCTTTATGTCTGGTGAAAAGTACTGCAGAGCTTTTTCCTGGGTTGATTGCATACTGGCAAAAAGAGCGGTGATGGATGGAGACAACTTGGGAAGATCTGCTATGTATATGGAGAAGAGTAGGGGGGGGGGGGGAGGACAGCAGAGAGCTTTGAGAGACTCCAGCTGTGACTCTCCTCTCTGTGGATCTGATTCCTGTGATTTTCTGTTATTCAGATATGACTTGATAAATAGAACTAGTGGAAATGAGATTCCAACTTTGTGTAGTTTAAAAATTAGACATTTTGTGCCACACTCGGTCAAATGCGTGTGTTATGTCCAGGAAGACTGCGCCAGAATGTTAATGCCATTCGAATACTTGTGCGATGTATTCAAAGACTCTATAAATTTGGAGCGTTGTGGAGTGTGTTTTGTCCTATTCTTGTTTATTTATATATTTCCTTTATATATCTTATCCTTTTTCTTTGCTTATCGTCACCTCCGTACTAGAAATCTAAACTCTTGCTCCTCTTAGTATCCTAAAACATTTATTTTTTAAAGCTGCACCATTTACGATATTTAGGTTATAGAGAAATCTAAAACAAGAAGCAAATTCCTAAATAAGTCTAGAAGTGAAATAATCATGCAGTCGTAACCTTGATCTCATAACTTAACTATTCCCCCCCCTAGGTTTGTATGTTATAACAAGTGGTGCACTGAATGGCAATTTCAGACAACTGAATATTTGATAAGCAAAAGTTTATTAAACTCATAAATACAATACAATACGTATATTATTTCTGGGAAAACTCCCATGTTACTCCT